>NC_061510.1:81915253-81931162 GCF_022539505.1 Lolium rigidum
TATTTCGCATTGCCTCTTTCGCTGTGTTGGATGGATTTCTTTGTTCCATTACCTCCCGAGTAGCTTTGAGCAATGTCCGGAAGTGTTAAGAATGATTGTGTCACCTCTGAATATGTGAATTTTTGATTATGCACTAACCCTCTAATGAGTTTGTTTCGAGTTTGGTGTGGAGGAAGTTTTCAAGGGTCAAGAGAGGAGGATGATATACTATGATCAAGAAGATTGAAAAGTCTAAGCTTGGGGATGCCCCGGTGGTTCACCCCTGCATATTTCAAGAAGACTCAAGCATCTAAGCTTGGGGATGCCCAAGGCATCCCTTTCTTCATCAACAACTTATCAGGTCACTTCTCTTGAAACTATATTTTTATTCGGTCACATCATATGTACTTTACTTGGAGCGTCTGTTTGTTTTTGTTTTTTTGTTTTTGTTTGAATAAATGCTTGTGTGGGAGAGAGACACGCTCCGCTGTTGCATATGGAAAAGTATGTCCTTAGGCTTTACTCATAGTATTCATGGCGAAGGTTGAATCTTCTTCGTTAAATTGTTATATTGTTGGAATCGGGAAATGCTACATGTAGTAATTCTAAAATGTCTTGAATAATTTGATACTTGGCAATTGTTGTGCTCATGTTTAATCTCTTGCATCATATACTTTGCACCCATTAATGAAGAAACACCTAGAGCTTGCTAATTTGGTTTGCATATTTGGTCTCTCTAAATTCTAGATAATTTCTAGTATTGAGTTTTGAACAACAAGGAAGACGGTGTAGAGTCTTATAATGTTTATAATATGTCTTTTATGTGAGTTTTGCTGCACCGGTTCATCCTTGTGTTTGTTTCAAATAACCTTGCTAGCCTAAGCCTTGTATCGAGAGGGAATACTTCTCATGCATCCAAAATCCTTGAGCCAACCACTATGCCATTTGTGTCCACCATACCTACTTACTACATGGTATTTCTCCGCCATTCCAAAGTAAATTGCTTGAGTGCTACCTTTAAAATTTCCATCATTCGCCTTTACGATATATAGCTCATGGGACAAATAGATTAAAAACTATTGTGGTATTGAATATGTACTTATGCACTTTATCTCTTATTAAGTTGCTTGTTGTGCGATAACCATGTTTCTGGGGACGCCATCAACTATTCTTTGTTGAATATCATGTGAGTTGCTATGCATGTCCGTCTTGTCCGAAGTAAGAGAGATCTACCACCTTAATGGTTGGAGTATGCATATTGTTAGAGAAGAACATTGGGCCGCTAACTAAAGCCATGAATCATGGTGGAAGTTTCGAGTTTTGGACATATATCCTCAATCTCATATGAGAACATTAATTGTTGCTAATTGCTTATGCATTAAAGAGGAGTCCATTATCTGTTGTCTATGTTGTCCCGGTATGGATGTCTAAGTTGAGAATAATCAAAAGCGAGAAATCCAAATGCGAGCTTTCTCCTTAGACCTTTGTACAGGCGGCATAGAGGTACCCTTTGTGACACTTGGTTAAAACATGTGTATTGCGATGATCCCGGTAGTCCAAGCTAATTAGGACAAGGTACGGGCACTATTAGTATACTATGCATGAGGCTTGCAACTTGTAAGATATAATTTACATGATACATGTGCTTTATTACTACCGTTGACAAAATTGTTTCATGTTTTCAAAATAAAAGCTCTAGCACAAATATAGCAATCGATACTTTCCTCTTTGAAGGACCATTCTTTTACTTTTATGTTGAGTCGGTTCACCTATTTCTCTCCACCTCAAGAAGCAAACACTTGTGTGAACTGTGCATTGATTCCTACATACTTGCATATTGCACTTGTTATATTACTCTATGTTGACAATTATCCATGAGATATACATGTTATAAGTTGAAAGCAACCGCTGAAACTTAATCTTCCTTTGTGTTGCTTCAATGCCTTTTACTTTGAATTATTGCTTTATGAGTTAACTCTTATGCAAGACTTATTGATGCTTGTTTTGAAAGTACTATTCATGAAAAGTCTTTGCTTTATGATTCATTTGTTTACTCATGTCATTACCATTGTTTTGATCAATGCATTCATTACATATGTTTACAATAGTATGATCAAGGTTATGATGGCATGTCACTCCGAAATTATCTCGTGTTATCGTTTATCCGCTCGGGACGCAGCAGAACTAAGCTTGGGGATGCTGATACGTCTCCGACGTATCGATAATTTCTTATGTTCCATGCCACATTATTGATGATATCTACATGTTTTATGCATACTTTATGTCATTATTATGCGTTTTCCGGAACTAACCTATTGACGAGATGCCGAAGGGCCAGTTCCTGTTTTCGGCTGTTTTTGGTTCGAGAAATCCTAGTAAGGAAATATTCTCGGAATCAGACGAAATCAAGGCCCAGCATCCTATTTTTCCACGAAGCTTCCAGAACACCCGAGAGTCGCCAGAGGGGGGCCACTGGGCCCCCAGATGACAAGGCGGTGCGGCCTAGGGGTGGCCGCGCCCCCCTAGTGTGTCACCGCCTCGTCGCCTCTCCGACTCCGCCTCTTCGCCTATAAAAAGGTCCCTGACCTAAAACTTCGATACGAAAAAGCCACGGTACGAGAAACCTTCCAGAGCCGCCGCCATCGCGAAGCCAAGATCTGGGGGACAGGAGTCTCTGTTCCGGACGCCGCCGGGACGGGGAAGTGCCCCGGAAGGCTCCTCCATCGACACCACCGCCATCTCCATCGACGCTGCTTGTCTCCCATGAGGAGGGAGTAGTTCTCCATCGAGGCCCGGGGCTGTACCGGTAGCTATGTGGTTCATCTCTCTCCTATGTACTTCAATACAATAATCTCATGAGCTGCCTTACATGATTGAGATTCATATGATGATGCTTGTAATCTAGATGTCATTATGCTAGTCAAGTGGATTTTACTTATGTGATCTCCGGAGACTCCTTGTGCCACGTGTGTAAAGGTGACAGTGTGTGCACCGTGTGGGTCTCTTAGGCTATGTTTCACAGAATACTTATTCACTGTTATGAATGGCATAGTGAAGTGCGTATTTATATCCCTTTATGATTGCAATGTGTTTTGTATCACAATTTATCTGTGTGCTACTCTAGTGATGTTATTAAATTAGTTTATTCCTCCTGCACGGTGTAATGGTGACGAGTGTGTGCATCGTGTAGTACTTGGCGTAGGCTATGATTGTGATCTCTTGTAGATTATGAAGTTAACTATTGCTATGATGGTATTGATGTGATCTATGCCTCCTTTCGTAGCGTGAAGGTGACAAGTGTGCATGCTATGTTAGTACTTGGTTTGGTTATGTTGATCTGTCATGCACTCTAAGGTTATTTAAACATGAACATCGAATATTGTGGAGCTTGTTAACTCCGGCATTGAGGGTTCGTGTAATCCTACACGCTTAGTGGTGTTCATCATCCAACAAGAGAGTGTAGAGTCTAGCATCTATCTATTTATTCTGTTATGTGATCAAAGTTGAGAGTGTCCACTAGTGAAAGTATGATCCCTAGGCCTTGTTCCTAAATACTGCTATCGCTGCTTGTTTACTGTTTTACTGCATCTCTACTGTCCGCAATATTACCACCATCGACCACACGCTAGCAAGCACTTTTCTGGTGCCGTTACTACTGCTCATACTTATTCATACCACCTGTATTTCACTATCTCTTCGCCGAACTAGTGCACCTATTAGGTGTGTTGGGGACACAAGAGACTTCTTGCTTTGTGGTTGCAGGGTTGCATGAGAGGGATATCTTTGACCTCTTCCTCCCTGAGATCGATAAACCTTGGGTGATCCACTTAAGGGAAACTTGCTGCTGTTCTACAAACCTCTGCTCTTGGAGGCCCAACACTGTCTACAAGAATAGAAGCTCCCGTAGACATCACCTACAGCGGGGGCATTACTCACACATGGATGGGGGAAACATGGCTGGTCGATGGAGAGGCGTCGGTGGTGATGATGGCGATGATCTCCTCCAATTCCCCGTCCCGGCGGAGTGCCAGAACGGAGTTTCTGGTCCCGAGACGGAGTTTCGCGATGGTGGCGGCGTTCTGGATGTCTTCTGGCGATTTTGTCTAACCCCCCGTGCGTTTTTAGGTCGAAGGCGTTAAGTAGTCGAAAAGGGGGCGTCGGAGGCTGGCCGAGGGAGCCTCACCATAGGGCGGCGGGCCCCCCCTGGCTTGTCCTTCTGGCTCCGTGAATCTTCTGGAAAAATAAGCCCTTGGGCATTAATTCCGGGGATTTTCCTGAAAGTTGGATTTCTGCACAAAAACGAGACACTGTGAGCAATTCTGCTGAAAACGAGCGTTAGTCCGTGTTAGTTGTATCCAAAATGCACAAATTAGAGGCAAAACAATAGCAAAAGTGTTCGGGAAAGTAGATACGTTTTGGACGTATCAACTCCCCCAAGCTTAGCTTATTGCTTGTCCTCAAGCAATTCGATTAACAACTGAGTGCGATAAAAGAACTTTCACGAACACATTTGTTCATATGATGTAAATATTCTCATGATATGGCAAGTACTTAAGCAATTCATAATAAGATACATGCAAATAAAATAATCTAATAGCTATGCCAATCATGGAAAAGGTACCAACAAATTAACAATAAGCATCATGAATCATGTCTATCAGCAGGATTGCAATGTTCATAAAAGGATATGATAAAGTGGTATCTCGCTTGCCCGTATTTGTACAGCAAAAGATAAATGCTCGGGCACCTTTGAAGTTCATGGAAAGATTGGAAGTAGAGATTATCAAAGATAAAAGCATCAAATTTATACCACAGTTAATCACATTTTTGGACAAGCATATTATACTAAGAATGACAGTTGTGCTCTCAAGAAAGTGCTCAAAGAAAGGATGGAGACTCGATGTAAAAGTAAAAGATTGACCCTTCGCAGAGGGAAGCAGGGATTAACATGTGCTAGAGCTTTTCATTTGTAAAACAGGAGTAAAATTATTTTGAGAGGTGTTTGTTGTTGTCAACGAATGATAGTGGGTACTCTAACTACCTCGTCAATCAAACTTTCAAGAGCGGCTCCCATGAAGGACGTTATCTCTACCAGCAAGGTAAATCATCCCTCTTCTCTTTTGTTTACACACGTACTTTAGTTTTATTATGGATGACACTCCCCCAACCTTTGCTTACACAAGCCATGGCTAACCGAATCCTCGGGTGCCTTCCAACAATCTCATACCATGGAGGAGTGTCTATTTGCAAATTAAGTTGCTTACTGATAAATCAGGGGAAAACATGTGAAGAGAATTATTAATGAAAGTTGATTAATTGGGGCTGGGAACCCCTTTGCCAGCTCTTTTTGCAAAATTATTGGATAAGCGGATGTGCCACTAGTCCATTATGAAAGTCTGTCAGGAATAAATGACAAGATTGAAAGATAAACACCACATATTTCCTCATGGGCTATAAAACATCGACACAAATTGAGAAGTATTTTGAAGGTTTAAAGGTAGCACATGAGGTGGTTTGAAATGCCATGCATAGGTATTTATGGTGGACACTCTGGAATAACTTGGTTTTCAGGGGTTTGGAAGCACGAGCAGCGTTCCCGCTCAGTACAAGTGAAGGCTAGAAATAGACTGGGAAGCGACAATCAAGAGAGCAAGAATCGTCATAATCATGCTTGCGACAAAATAAATTAACGGAGGCATAAAAGTGATACAAGAACTCTGAGGTAAAGTAAATCATCGAGGCTTAATTGACTTTTTGTTCATTCATATGCATGCGTGAGCATGTGCCAAGTTGATTCAAGTGAATTATTCAGAGGAGGATACCACAATGTCATACCTATTTATGAATAAAGCACTGCAAGCAAATATTTATGATATGCTACTCATATTAATAAATTGGAGCTAAACATGAGAGATCATGAACTACTAGACTTTCTTAAATGACATATACCTCACATGAACCAACTAAGCATGCTCACATGGATGAGTATATGTACAAAAATGAAAACAAATAGAGTTCATACCAGCCTCTCACCACAGTCGAATTGTCGTAGATCGTCATTATTGCTTTTCACTTGTGTAGCTTGAATAATATGAAATGAAAGCCAAGCTCCCGCCACCGAAGATCTCTGAACTCCATAATGAACTTTACAAAACCAAAGAAGAACAACAAATATTTTTGGTGTTTTCGAATTGGAAACAAGAACAAAAGAAAACAAGCAAACAAAGCAAAATCTTTTTGGATTTTCTTATAGCAAGCAAATAAAGCAAAATAAAAGCAAGAAACCAAAATAAACAAATGGTAAAGAGAAACAACAGAAATATTTTTGGTCTTTTTGTGTTTTAGGAAAGAAACAAAGCAAAAACAAGAAAATGAAAAATAAAAGAGTCACATAAACACAAAGCAGCAGAAATTCGTCAAACTTGACAGCAGTACAGTAATCGATTTTTAACAAATTCTTCCGCTGCTCAGCTCGAAAAGTGTTCAACTAATGAAAGTTACTCCCTCCGTTCCTTTTTAATTGACTCGGATTTAGTACAAATTTGTACTAAATTCGAGTCAATTAAAAAAGAACGGAGGGAGTAGATAACAACCTGGGGAACACGCACAAAAATTGGCTTCGCAAAATAACGTTCTGGCTGTTTTTGAGAATTTTTTGGTATCAGTCCAGAATCTGTTTTCAATCAGCACTTCCCCAAATATCATCTCCCTCTTATTAGAAAACCACTTTAAGAAGCTAAACAAGTATGTACAAGTATCCAACAACTATAATATGCAAAGAATGAGTGATGCCGGTATACCTCCCCCAAGCTTAGGCTTTTGGCCTAAGTGGAGATCAATCTCATGGTGCCCATGAAGTAGCACCTCAGTAGTACGACGAAGATGGATCCCTGTTCGGGTATGTGCTGGAAGAAGCACCAGGATACGTGATGGTGTAGTCGTGGGAGGGCTCGGCGTCCTCGGAGTCATGCTCGCTGGTGGAATCCATGTATCCTCAGCTGCTCATCCACCTCCTCCTTAGAGCGCGACCACGGTTTCCCGTGAATACCGAACAAATGCGGCTGCGGCAAAGGGATTTCCCTCTCATCCCCGTCAGCAAACAACATTCGATAGACAATATTATCTAAACTAGAGTCGGTTGTAACAAATTGATGACTCTTCATAGCAGCAATATCAAGCCTTATAGGAGTTAATTTCGCATCAGTAGGGTCAAGAGGAAGATCTAGATATGCTAACATGCGTGAGGCAATAATTCCTCCAAAAATAGGCCCCTTGTTACACAGACGGCGAGCAACAAGAGCACCAAGATGATAAGGTGTCTCTCCAAGTAAGTGCAAGCAACTAAGAAAGCAAGATGATAACTAGAAATATTGCTAGTGTTCTCCCTACCAAGAATGCTAGTAGCAAGATAATAAGCGAAATATTTAATGGCAGGGAGTTGAATGTTTCTTATCTTGCCGCGCTGAATGGTGCGACAATCATCATTGGTGACTCCTCGATAGAGCTCCAGCAAAGCCTTGGGATTGCTCTCGATCTTCTTTGTTGTACCTACAGGGGCAATATCCAATGCAGTACAAAAATCCTTCAACTTCATAGTGATAGGATTACCATAGATCCTGAATGCAACTGATGGTTGATAGTGCTTGTTGTTGAACTGAAAGCTCTCAACAAGATTTTAGTAAGCATGTAGTATTGATCCCTCTCGTCCTCCATGTAGGCGGTTAAACCCACATTACCGACGAGGACCAAGAAATCATCCAGCAACCCTGCATTACTCAAAAATTTATAACATGGAAAAGATGAAACGTTAGGGACTCCATTGTCCTCTTCGGCTTTGAAGCTCGGTGCGATGACATCCTCATTATAGGATCATCTAATCCGAGTGGATGACCTTGAGGGACTCCCCGTGCTTGTCGTCTCTCTTTCAAACACTTCTCCAAAGTTATAGTTATCCATCTTCCTTTTCTGAAATTTTTCAACAAACATTATAAAATTTGATTTGGTGACATATAATTGAGGGAAACTACTATAGGAACTTGCCAGAGTACTAAACATGCATCAAAACTAGTTTTTACCACTTAGAAAAAGCATGCAAGCTCACTAAACATGTTACCTACAATAGCAAAATATTCAAGATATAATCAACCAAACAAAATTCTACTTGGATAATCGAAGGAGTCACATACCGGATCGCAAATGTGCCAAATTTCAGACAGAAATCTGGGCTGAGCAAAGAGATCGAGAAATATTGAGCTCTTGAGCAGAAACGCGAGTGAGAGAAAGTGAGTACGAGTTTTTTCGGGAGAGAGAGTGAGATGGGAGGAAGGGATGAAGTAGTGGGGCAAGGAGGGGCCCACACCACAGGGTGGCGCGCCCCCCCTCCTTGGCTGCGCCGGCTGGTGGGGTGCAGCCCTGGGGTGCCCCACTGGTCATCCCCAGGTGCTCCCAGATGCCTCTTCGAAAAATAAGACCTACGGTATAATTTTTGTCAATTTTTGAAAACTTCGAAAAACGCATATTTCTGGGTGTCAACATTATTATTAGAGGGCAGAAAAAGATTTTCAAACCTCTAAACAACTAAAGCAATTTGCAAAACAAGTAGTTCTACAGCAAGTAAAGCAAGTGGAGGGAGAAAGAAATGTTGTTTAGCTCTTCTATGCATATAAAATGTACTTGTTAACAAGGTTGATCAAGTCTTGCCACCAAATAAATTTTACATGACATAAGAAGAAATAAACCTCAAATCAATCATGTTACCTTGTATTGAATTGATATGGATCCAATCATAATACTTTGATATCCTTGCTTAGGCTCATATATAGGACAATCAATAGTTCCCACTTTGATAGTTCTCACATTAGAAATTGTATTAACTCCACATACTTTATCAATCCTCCTGGGAAAATAAACGGTATGCTCCTTGTCATCGACATTGAAAGTAACTTTTCCTTTATTGCAATCAATAACAACCCCTGTGGTGTTAAGAAAAGGTCTCCCAAGAATAATAGATATATTATCATCTTCAGGCATTTCCAACACAACAAAATCAGTTAATATTAAGCAATTATTAGTAACTTGAATAGGAACATCCTCACATATACCAACAGGAATAGCAAGTAGATTTATCGGCCATTTGCAAAGATATATCAGTTGGTATCAACTTATCTAAATAAAGTCTCTTATAAAGAGAAAAAGGCATAACACTAATACCTGCTCCCAAATCACATAGAGCAGTTCTAACATAATTATTCTTGATGGAACAAGGAAAAGTCGGTATCACTACAAGAAAAGTTCTGATAGACAACGTCCCAAAATCGTCCGCTAAGGGGTATTTTTCGTCGCCTATGGGCCTAACCCGACGATATGGGTTCTGTTGTCGAAACTGGGTCGAGCAAAGTCCTACGACGATTTTTTCGGTCCGTCGCGCTTGGCGCCCTTCCGCCACGGAAAATCGGACCGTTGCAGAAGTGTTTCCGGGAGCCCGTTGACTGCTGACGTCATGCAAACTGACACGTGGCAGACGCCGTTAACTGGCAGTTAACGGCGTTAACCGGCTGAAACCCCGTGGTAGATGGAAGGCCCACACGAGGCCTGCCACGTCTTAAGCGGGCCGGCCCATTAAGTTTGCGGGCCGGCCCATTAAGTTTGCGGGCCGGGCCAGCTAACTTAGTTTGACCGGTCAACTATATAGCTGGGTTGGTCCATTAGTTACGTGGGCCGGGCCTAACCTCTAAGGTTGACTGGTCAAAATTTTAATGGGCCGGCCCACTAAGCATGTGGGCCGGGCCGAATGCACTCGTTTGAAGGGTCAGCAGGCAAAAGGGCCGGCCCACAAGACATGTGGGACCCACTTTCCTGTTATCGGGCCGGCCCATTTAACAAGTGGGGTCCACCTTAAAGCAAGTGGGCCGGGCCAAAAATTTATTGGGCCGGCCCAATTAGCATGTGGGTCTCACTTTCCTGCTATCGGGCCGGCCCATTTTGTACGTGGGGTCCACAATAGATCAAAGGGGCCGGCCCAACAACCCGAGGGCCGGCCAAAAACACAGACTGGGTCCCACATTCCCGTTAAAGGGCCGGCCCATTTAGTATGTGGGGTCCACCATATAGCAAGTGGGCCGGCCCAACAAGATAGTGGGCCGGCCAAAAACGCAGTGGGTCCCACTTTCCTGTTGAAGGGCTGGCCCATTTAGTATGTGGGGTCCACCATATAGCAAGTGGGCTGGCCCAACAAGAAAGTGGGCCGGGCCAAAAACACTGGTGGGTCTCACTTTCCTGTTAAAGGGCCGGCCCATTTAGTATGTGGGGTCCACCATATATCAAGTGGGCTGGCCCAACAAGAAAGTGGGCCGGGCCAAAAACACAGGTGGGTCCCACATTCCTGTTAAAGGACAAGCCCGCTTAGTATGTGGGGTCCACCATATAGCAAGTGGGCTGGCCCAACAAGATAGTGGGCCGGCCCAATAAGCAGGTGGGCCCACTATCGTGTTAACGGGCCGGCCCAATAAGTAAGTGAGCCGGCCCAAAATGAAAGTGGTCCCACACTACTGTTAATGGGCCGGCCCAATCTGTTTAAGGGCCCTGGTTGTTTGACTAGTCAACTTGCATTAAATTTAATGAGCCTAAAATCTGATATCAATGATACACACAATTACATACACAAATAAAATAACTAGGAAAATTACAAGGCAATTAATGTGCCCAAATAAAAAAATTACATAGAATCATTGAGGACTTCTATTAGCATCATCAATAACACGTTGACATTTGGCAATCGCCTTGATTGAATCTTGTGTACTCTTGGTCAACATATCGGCTACGGACCTTAAAGCAAGCAATACCATGTCTTCTATAAAGTACAACCTTGAGATATTTACTTGTTTGATGAAAGGAATGGTCTAGGTTGACGGCTATGAGAGGATGCATCGGAAGAAAGATCGAACTTTTGTGGGCCTCTCTTCGATGAAGATTGCTTCATCGAACCGCATTCTGATAATAATGCAAAAAGAGTTAAACGATGAACTATGCAAACATGTATTAAGCATTGTCGATATGAGATAGTCACAAGTACTAAGTGCAGACTTACATTATATCGTTGCATAGGCTCACCCCGGAACCTTTTTTGCGCTCTATCTTCTACTAAGGACTTCTTCATTACAACTGCATTCTAATAATATTGCAAACATAGTTACAATAGTGAACTATTCAAACATTTATTATGCAATGTAGATATAAGATAATAACAAGTTGCATAAATAAGACAATGTATGGAACTTGTACTAAGCGTACTTACATCATAATGTTGCACAGTGGTCGCTTTGGCGACTATCTTCTAATGATGACTGCTTCACTAAAAATGCATTCGGTAATATTGCAAAAATAGTTACAACAATTAACTATTCAAACATGTATTACGCAATGTAGAGATCGGATAACGACGATGTAGCAGTAACATACCGGCTCGCTGCGGGTCCTTCTCTTGCGTGCACTAGTCGTGGTCGACATGCCCGTCATTTTAGGTTCAGCCATCAAGTGAAATGCTAATCCTCCCGCTCCATTGTCCTTAACTCTGTGTTTAGATATCACATTTAAGACCAAGTCACCTGGTTTCAAATAACAAAAAACTTGAGCTGCCAAATGAATAAGACAATATTTACCGGATATCAGATTAAAACCAACTAGATGTTGCTTTGCATGAGATACGAATTTCAGACATTCAGATTTAGAGTAGGGTAATGCAAAGGTTTTCCACATAAAGTAAACTGGCATTAAGAATGACCAAATGTCAGGTTCAAATCACCTTCGAAGTTGCTCGAAGACAAGCATATCAAATAGGCAGAAACATAGTAAAGCATGGATGGCATTGCTATGGCAGGGTTCCAAGTGTTAACCTCTTGCATAAGGAACAATGCATATAGGTTATAGATAATAACGGAAGTAAACTCGCCAAAGTTACCAACCAAGAACTCAGATTCCAACCTTCCCTAGCGTCCCGCCGTTAATGTTGGATATTCTAATAAGTGGTTCGCATGATCAATCCCTAGGAAAAATAACATTGACAAGTTAGTCTACGATAATACAAAGACCGGACATGCACGCAGCAATAACTATACAAGTCTGTGCGACATGAGCATTCATGGAAAAAAAATAGCTATAAGCTAAAGACGAGGTATAAGAGCAAGCAGATTGGAAATGCACATAGCATGATTATAAAAGCAGTGTGAGAATAGCAAACACGAGAAAACAGCTAGCGGCTAGCGGTGAGCTAATGACGTGGTATAAGAACAACCAGATTGGAAATACCCATAGCATGACTATAAAAGGAATAGAATGCAGTACAAAAACAGTTGGCAGCAAATGAATGGGTATAAGGCTATAAATATGTGGATGCATACATGTGTCATTAGAATGAACAAGATGGTAGCGACCGGATAATGCTTTGGTACTGTACAATATTTAAACGAACTTCATGCGAAGTAACACATCAAGAAATTTAATGGCATATGAGATCTGCAAATAACTACACAAAACATGGCTAAAGAAACACCGCGATCTAACGGGCCAGCGTACTAACCAAGTTGCGGTGGGGTGGACGGGGGCGACAACTTGCATCCCAGCGGCAGCGAACGCGGGAGACGATGAGTCGACCCTGTTTCAGTAGAAGCGGGCGTTAGTGAAGCAGATCTGGTTGGCTGGCAAGGGATTCAATGAAGTTGATACAGCCGCTGCGCCGAGGTAGTCGGTGGAATAGATCGGCTTCTGTGGAGGGGGGGCCGCGGTGAAGTAGACACGGTTCCGTTGGAGAGGATCCGGTGCGTCGACGTGAAAGGCGTTGATTGCTACGCCGTGGATGAGGTCGGCGGTGAAGCAGATCGGTCGGTGGCGAGGTCGGCGGTGAAGCGCATCCGTCGGTGGCGAGGGCGGCGGGGAGCGGATCGGTGGGTGGACAGCCAACACGATCAAGGCTACGCTCGTGGAGGAGTATGCCGGCGGCGAGCGCATCTAGTACCGTAGAGAGTCGAGCTTTGGCGTGTGAGAGTATTTTTGAGCTAATGGGGCGAATGGTTGGTGGGTGGGTGTGGGCTCGTGGGGAGGGTTCGGGATCTAGGCAAGATATTTCATTGTTACCGAATGAGCCCTCCATGGTCGGTGGGTTGTAGCTTCCGGACCGGGGTTAAAAGGGTAAAACTGGTCACGGGATTTTCGAATGGATGCGGCGGGATGATTTGGCGCGCGGCCGAAATTTTCGCTTCAAGCTACGAGCGAACGACAAAAATAATGTTCTTCCCCAGGGAGCTCTCATTTCTTCCTCTTCTCTTTCTCTCTCGAGTCTCTCCCACTCCCCGGCTCCTCTCGCTCCTTCTCTCCGGCAGCCTCGCCGGCCGGAGACGAGGCCGACTTCTCTCTCGTATATCGTACACCCTCCGAACTAAATTAATTGATTCAACTTTCCTTAGACGTGTATGTATCTAGAGTAAAAACATGTGTGGATACATCCATATTTAGATAAGCAAAGTTGAGTCAGTTAATTTGGATCCGAGGGAGTTCATGTTGTTGTAAGCTTAGATCCAGTGTTTCCCATGAGCAGAATAGCGCAATGGAGTCGGGGATCTCGTCATCGGCTTTAGATCTGGCCTATGGTGAATCCGGCGGATCAGATCTGGCGGATCTTGCCGCCAAACCCCGATCTGGTGCCATCAATGTGATGGCGCTAACGGTGAGGCTTGCTTTGGTCAGTGCTTCGGATCTGGCCAATGGGGAAGTGAAGCTGCTAAAGTTCACAAGCGCGGGGCATACGACGGCGTCATCCGTCTTGCCCGTGAACATCTTGGCCTTTCGGCGGCCCTTCTCGCAGCCAATATGCCGTTGCTCGAGGCCCTTCTTCTCCTTCGTCCCGGCGACTACCGGCGACACCGTCCCAAGTGGTGCGTCCCCGGCGACGGGAGTTGCCGGAAAGGATGCGAAGCGTAGATCCGATGTGCGGTCCGAAGGACTCGATTGATTTTCTTCTATATGTTTTGGGGTCCTTTTTGTAAAGTTGCAGGTCCTATTAGTTATTGTCTAGTTCTCTTGGACCTCTATGTAATTTTTTGGACTAGTTTCCATTTGCACCGATAAACTTGAATTTTGACAAGTTCACGGGAAAAAAATCCTTTGCACATATGGCCTATCATGTATGAACATTCTTGAGTTTTAAACTATATGTAATGGCCAACACTTGCGCAAGGGGCTCGTCTAGTGCGCACTACTTTCCATTAGCACCGATAAATTTGAATCTTGACAAGTTCTTGGAAGAAAAAATTGATTCACATATAGCCTATCATGTATGAACTTTATTGGGATTCAAACTATACATAGATGGCCAACACGTGCGCAAGGGGGTCCTCTAATGTGCACTAGTTTCCATTAGCACTGATAAATTTGAATATTTACAAGTTCTCGAAAAAAAATTGCTTCACACATATGCCCTATCATGTATGAACATTATTGGGATTCATATTATATATAGATGGCTGATACGTCTCCAACGTACCTATAATTTCTGATGTTCCATGCTTGTTTTATGACAATACTTATATGTTTTGCTTGCACTTTATAATGTTTTTATGCGTTTTCCGGAACTAACCTATTAACAAGATGCCGAAGTGCCGCTCTCGTTTTCTGCTGTTTTTGGTTCCGTAAAGGCTGTTCGGGCAATATTCTCGGAATTTGACGAAACGAAGACCCAACATCTTATTTTTCCTGAAGCATCCGAACACCGAAGGAGAGTCGGAGAGGGGCCAGGGGGCCACCACACAACATGGCGGCGCGGCCCCAGGCCTGGCCACGCCGACCTACTGTGAGGGGGCCCAGGCACCCTCCGACTCCGTCTCTTCGCCTATATAAGCCCTTTCGACCTAAAAACGCGATACCAATTGACGAAACTCCGTAAAGACCTGCGGGCGCCGCCACCATCGCGAAACTCCGTTTCGGGGACGAAGTCTCGTTTCGGCACCCCGCCGGACGGAAGTGCCCCCGGAAGCCATCTCCATCAACGCCATCGCCTCCATCATGCTCCGTGAGTAGTTCCCCCATGGACTACGGGTTCTAGCTGTAGCTAGTTGGTACTCTCTCCCCCATGTACTTCAATACAATGATCTCATGAGCTGCCTCACATGATTGAGATTCATCTGATGTAATCGGTGTTGTGTTTGTTGGGATCCGATGGATTGTTACATTATGATTAGTCTATCTATAAAGTTTGTGAAGTTATTGTTGCTGCAATCTTGTTGTGTTTAAACCTTGTCACTAGGGCCCGAGTGGCATGATCTTAGATTTAAGCTCTATACTTATTGCTTAGATTGTATCTACAAGTTGTTTGCACATGTCTATGTCCGGAACCAAAGGCCCCAAAGTGACAGAAATTGGGACAACTGGAGGGGAAGGCTTAGATATGAGGATCACATGTTTTCACGGAGTGTTAATGCTTTGCTCCGGTGCTCTATTAAAAGGAGTGCCTTAATTTCCAGTAGATTCCCTAGAGGCCCGGCTGCCACCACTACAAGAAAAGTTGCCATGGCCGACGAAGTTGAAGTCGCGCCGTGGTTGCTGGTGTACCATGGCCGACGATTTTGGTCCCTCCGTGGTGCATGTCAAAACTTTTTTTTCTCGTTTTTGCGGCCACCTAGCCCGACGAAAGCGGCCAAAACGTCGCGTATGGTGGCCCGGGACGTGGTGCATCGCGAATTCTCGGGTTCGCCGGCCGAGTCAACGCAAATCCGCACCGCCGAGGGATGTAGGGCCCAGATGGCAGCCTCTCTGGCATTGTTTTTTTTTCTCGATCGCGCCATCTCGTTCAACGTTCTCCGATCGAGCCGTTTACGATGCAGGATCATGGGTCCCGCATGTCATCCTCTATGAACCAAAATTCTTTCTATTCTTGGATTTTTT
>NC_061510.1:81931262-81976051 GCF_022539505.1 Lolium rigidum
AAGTATGGAAGTTAGAGCTTTCGAGTAAAAATAAACAGTGGAGATTTTCCCCGATTCTATGATTCAAGCAAAATCTCGGGGCTACCTGACATAGGCATCCCAAATGGGCCTGCTCGGATATAGTACCCGGGGTTTATTGAAGGCCCACTACTCGAAGAATAAGAAGATTCGGAAGCCCAAGATATAATTAAGGAAAAGATAGAGTTGTAATAGGAAGTGTTATTTGTAATCTGGCGGGATGAGTTAGAAACCGTCCCGGACTTTGTAACTTGTACAAAACGAAACCCTCGGCTCCACCTCTTGTATAAAGGGGGAGTCGAGGGACGAGGAGATCATCGATTCATTGTTCACAAACCCTAGTTTTCATAATCGTCGAGTACTTTTCGGCTGAAACCTTCGAGATCTACTTGCCCTCTACTTCTAACTAAACCCTAGCCTACAATCCATAGGCATTGATAAGTTAATCCCTTGTCAGCAAGAGAGGGACGAGAGGAATCGAGGATTCGTGGGAAGAGGACGAGAGGAATCGAGGATATGGATGCTCTGGCTCCCTCTGCTACGCTGCTTGTGGGGATGTGCTGTGTGCGTGGGTGAAGAGATAAGGATGCTCTGTGCGCTGCGTGGTGGGTGAAGACTGAACAGATGCGTGGGTGGGGTGTGGTTGGATGGGGTTGAATGGTGCGGTAGGTGGGGTTGGACACGTCGAGGCATGTGCCGTGCAAATGATGAAGTTTTGGGCATGCACAATGGCGCAACACATAGTGCGCTATTGCTAGTTGCAGCATAGTGGCGCAGCACATATATGTGCGCCATTGTTATTGAAATAGCAATAGCGCACCAACATGTGGTGCGCCACTACTAATCTGAGAATCATCTGTAATATAGTTTAAAAAGTAGTAGTGGCCCATCACTATACTAGTGCGCCACTGGTATTTAGCTAGCAGTGGCGCACCACTTTTTGGTGCGCCACTGCTATGCGCCACTGGTATTTAGCTAGCAGTGGAGCACCACTTTTTGGTGCGCCACTGCTATATAGCAGTGGCGCACCTGTGTAGTGGTGCGCCACTGCTAGCAATCTTACGGCTAGGCCTTTTTCTAGTAGTGTGATGAAGTCGACGATCTTGAACGTGCCATCGAGATCAGCTCCTTGTCGCCTCTAAATCCCACAGACGGCGCCAATTGACAAGGTATTAACTTGTCAATGCCTACGAGTCGTAGACTAGGGTTTCGTTGGATGTAGAGGGCAAGTAGATATCGAAGGTTTCATCCGAAAAGTACTCGACGATATGAAAACTAGGGTTTGTGAGACAATGATTCGATTCTTTCTTTGTCCCTCGACTCCCCCTTATATAGGAGGCGGAGCCGAGGGATTCGTGATACACAAGTTTACAGAGTCCGGGAGGGTTTCTAACCCGTCCCGCAAGATTACAAATAATGCTTCCTATTACAACTCTAGCTTTCCTTAATAGTATCTTGGGCTTCCGAATCTTCTTGCTCTACGGGTTATGGGCTTTCAATAAACCCCGGGTACCATCTTCGGCAGGCCCATTGGGGATGCCTATGTCACCGAGCGACTGGATGAAAAAAAGGGCTGTCACCGTCTGGATGAAAAAAAGGGCTGTCGGGGGCCTCGTCGGGGAGACGGCTGGAGATGCTCTTAGTTCGGCTATCGACACACACACGGTCTTTTGACGGATAGAGATCTGTGCACACAAATCACCCTTCTCCCCTGAAAGTTTACCCCTGTGGAGTCTGCTCTCTTTGAGCCTTTTCTCTTCCCCAGATCCCCTCGCCAGCCTCTCTCCCCCTCGCCGCCGGTGGCCATGGTGGCTGACGGTGGGTGTGAAAGGGGCCTGGCTTCTTGTAGGATTAGGATTTCTCGTTTTTAGTTCTTCTCCAGCAAATAAATAGGTGGTTAGATCCAGATTCGTCTGAATTTCTTCTCAAGATCTTCTTCTTGAAGAGGATCGACGGGAGGACCTTGCAGGCGGATCCTATGCTACCACCTCCGAGCTGAATCCATGGTAAGATCTTGCCTTGCCAGGTCTTCCTCCTTTTCCCCCAATCTTTTCTTGCTGCAATAAGAAGCCTATGTGGTGCTATGGGAAGCTGTTGTTGTTCCTGGCGTGCCGTCGCGTCAACACGCTCCCTGGAGAGTTCATTAGCGGGGGACTGCTTACGTGTGACGGGTCTTGCAACGGCGCCAGGAAGTAGCTCCTTGTGACGGTAAAGCACACGTCCGTTGGGAACCCCAAGAGGAAGGTATGATGCGTATAGCAGCGAGTTTTCCCTCAGTAAGAAACCAAGGTTATCGAACCAGTAGGAGATGAAGACCACGTGAAGGTTGTTGGTGAAGGAGTGTAGTGCGGCGCAACACCAGGGATTCCGGTGCCAACGTGGAACCTGCACAACACAATCAAGATACTTTGCCCCAACTTAACACTGATGTTGTCAATCTCACCGGCTTGCTGAAAACAAAGGATTAAACGTATGGTGTGGAGAATGATGTTTTCTTGCAAAGAACAACAGAGAACAATGATTGCAGTAGGGTGTATTTCAGATGTAAAATAATGGACCGGGGTCCACAGTTCACTAGTGGTGTCTGTCCAATAAGATAAATAACATGTTGGGTGAACAAATTACAGTTGGGCAATTGAAAAAATAGAGAGGGCATAACAATGCACATACATATCATGATGACTACTATGAGATTTACTTAGGGCATTACGACAAAGAACATAGACCGCTATCCAGCATGCATCTATGCCTAAAAAGTCCACCTTCGGGTTAGCATCCGCACCCCTTCCAGTATAAAGTTGCAAACAACACACAATTGCATTAAGTACTGTGCGTAATGTAAACAATGCAAATATCCTTAGACAAAGCATTGATGTTTTATCCCTAGTGGCAACAACACATCCACAACCTTAGAACTTTATGTCATTGTCCCACATTGAATGGATGCATGAACCCACTATCTAGCATAAATACCCCTCTTGGAGTTACAAGTATCAACTTGGCTAGAGCCTCTACTAGCAACGGAGAGCATGCAAGATCATAAACAACACATATATGATAGATCGATAATCAACTTGACATAGTATTCCATATTCATCGGATCCCAACAAACAAAACATGTAGCATTACAATAAGATGATCTTGATCATGATAAGAAGCTCACAAGATCTAAACATGATGGCATAATAGGAGAAGACAACCATCTAGCTACTGCTATGGACCCATAGTCCAAGGATGAACTACTCACGCATCGATCCGGAGGCGGGCATGGTGATGTAGAGCCCTCCGGTGATGATTCCCCTCTCCGGCAGGGTGCCGGAGGAGATCTTCAGAACTCCCCGAGATGGGGTTGACGGCGGCGGCGTCTCAGGAACTTTTCTCGTATTTTGGCTCTCGGTACTAGGGTTTTCCGATACGAAGGAATATATAGGCGAAGAGGCAGCGTCGGGGAGCCAGGGGGTGGCCTCCCCACACCTGGGCGTGCCAAGGGGCTGGGCCGCGCCGCCCTATGGGGTGCCCCCTGCTGGCCGCCTCCGACTCTTCTTCGATGTTCTAGAGTCCTCCGTGGAAAATAGGGCCGTGGGCTTTTGTTTCGTCCAATTCCGAGAATATTTCCTGTGTAGGATTTCTGAAACCAAAAACATCAGAAAACAGGAACTAGCGCTTTGACATCTTATTAATAGGTTAGTACCGGAAAATGCATAAAAATGATATAAAGTATGAATAAAACATGTAGGTATTGTCATAAAACTAGCATGGAACATAAGAAATTGTAGATACGTTGGAGACTTATCAAGCATCCCCAAGCTTAGTTCCTACTCGCCCTCGAGTAGGTAAACGATAAAAAGAATAATTTCTGAAGTGACATGCTACCAACATGATCTTGATCAATACTATTGTAAAGCATATGAGATGAATGAAGTGACTCAAAGCAATGGTTTATAGTTTACTAACAAATAGGTAATGACTAAACAAATGAATCATATAGCAAAAACTTTTCATGAATAGTACTTTCAAGACAAGCATCAAAAAGTCTTGCATAAGAGTTAACTCATAAAGCAATAGATTCTTAATAGAAGGTTTTGAAGCAACACAAAGGAAGATTTAAGTTTCAGCAATTGCTTTCAACTTTCTGTTATCACCAGAATTTGACCGAGTCAGAGGTGGGCCGCGATCAAGATGGGTTTGAAGATATATACATGGAAGAAATACGTGGATCGGCCTTTTATACCAAGTTGGGCTAAATTGCCCGTGTATCTGTAACATATTAGATCGCATCTTAGTTTAGAAGTTAGAGTTTTACCCGTGCACGGTTTGGTGCATGCCCACATTAGAAAGTCCCCTGGACTATAAATATGTACCTAGGGTTTATGGAATAAACAACAACACAACGTTCACCCCAAAACAAACCAATCTCGGCGCATCGCCAACTCCTTCGTCTCGAGGGTTTCAATCGGGTAGCGACATGCTGCCTAGATCGCATCTTGCGATCTAGGCAGCACAAGCTCCACGTTGTTCATGCGTTGCCCGTCATCGAAGCGTCTTTGATGGCGGGCAACGTAGTTATCATAGATGTGTTAGGGTTAGCATTGTTCTTCGTATAAACATGCTTACGTAGTGCAACCCTTGCATATCTAGCCGTCCTCATGCCTATCTCGGGCATGGGGGCGGCACCCTGCTTGTTCATCGTTTAGTAGATCCGATCCGTTACGATTGCTCCTTGCTCGCAAGGATTAGTTTAATATCTGCAATAGTTAGGCCTTACAAGGGGGGAGGATCCAGTGGCATGTAGGGTGGCGTTCGCAAGTCCTAAACAGGATGTTCCGTGGATCAACTACATTGTTGGTTCTTTGGCCTTGTTTAGGATCGGCTTATGAGCACCGTGCGTGGCCGCGAGGCCCAACCTGGAGTAGGATGATCCGATTATGCGGTGAAAACCCTAAATCGTCGTAGATCTCATTAGCTTTATCTTGATCAAGCAGGATCACCAAGTATTCGTGCACCCCGCACGGATCATGGGTGGATCGGCTCTTTGAGCCGATTCACGGGATAACTCGAGAGCCGATCGAGGCTCGTATTTAATGTTTACGTGTATGCCATGCGGGAACTAAGCGAGGCATTCCCCATCACCTTCCGACCAGGTATAGGTCAGGTGGCACGCCCTTGCACTTCGCATCGCCGCGTGTGACCGAGAAGAGCATTGCGGGCCGTCGCTCGGAGGGGTCTCAGCCAGCCGCAGCTCTAGGCTCTTCCCGGCTCTACTAGTGCTGACTGTCGCTGCCCGACGGTGGGTTTTGGCGGTCAACACATTCTGGCACGCCCGGTGGGACAACCTTCGACATCCACCACATCGCCATCTGCATCCGTGATGGCGGAAAGCACTCCGGTCAAGTACGAGGATCTGCCTGATGAACTCAAGAAGAAACATCACGAGATCAAGGCAGCCCTCGAAGCCGAACTCATCGGCTCCTTTGGGAAGACCTGGCCGCGCTATATCAAGCTCGGTAGAAGCTCACGTCTGTTGCCTGGCGCCAACATGGTGGATCTCAGCCACTCCATATGCCAGCCAGAGTTCTCCTTTGGTGTCAACATGGCAGGGCTTGCAAGCCGCCATGGCAAAGACGAAGCAGAAAGCAGCCACTACCGTGGCAAGGACAAAGAGGAGGCCGGTTCAAGCGATCGGCTTCGATATGATGATAAAGGTACAACAATGAAGACGGTATAGAGTCTTATAATGCTTTCAATATGTCTTTTATGTGAGTTTTGCTGTACCGGTTCATACTTGTGTTTGCTTTAAACACCTTGCTAGCCTAAACCTTGTATCGAGAGGGAATACTTCTCGTGCATCCAAAATCCTTGAGCCAACCACTATGCCATTTGTGTCCACCATACCTACCTACTACATGATATTTATCCGCCATTCCAAAGTAAATTGCTTGAGTGCTACCTTTAAAATTCCATCATTCACCTTTGCAATATATAGCTCATGGGACAAATAGCTTAAAAACTATTGTGGTATTGAATATGTACTTATGCACTTTATCTCTTATTAAGTTGCTTGTTGTGCGATAACCATGTTTCGGGGACGCCATCAACTATTCCTTGTTGAATATCATGTGAGTTGCTATGCATGTCCGTCTTGTCTGAAGTAAGAGAGATCTACCACCTTAATGGTTGGAGCATGCATTTGTTAGAGAAGAACATTGGGCCGCTAACTGAGGCCATAAATCATGGTGGAAGTTTCAGTTTTGGACATATATCCTCAATCTCATATGAGAATAATAATTGTTGCCACATGCTTATGCATTAAAGAGGAGTCCATTATCTGTTGTCCATGTTGTCCCGGTATGGATGTCTAAGTTGAGAATAATCAAAAGCGAGAAATCCAAAATGCGAGCTTTCTCCTTAGACCTTTGTACGGGCGGCATGGAGGTACCCCATTGTGACACTTGGTTAAAACATGTGCATTGCAAAGATCCGGTAGTCCGAGCTAATTAGGACAAGGTGCGGGCACTATTAGTATACTATGCATGAGGCTTGCAACTTGTAAGATATAACTTTCATAACTCATATGCTTTATTACTACCGTTGACAAAATTGTTTCATGTTTTCAAAATAAAAGCTCTAGCACAAATATAGCAATCCATGCTTCCTCTCGCGAAGGGCCTTTCTTCTACTTTTATTGTTGAGTCAGTTTACCCATTTCCTTCTATCTAAAAAAAAAGGCAAACACTTGTGTTAACTGTGCATTGATTCCTACATACTTGCATATTGCACTCGTTATATTACTTTATGTTGACAATATCCAGAAGATATACACAAGACTGCATTCAGAGTACCAGGTTCAGAGTGGCGCCCCAAGCAAAGGAAAGCCGATGATGAGACATCGGCTGGCTCAAACATGGTGCTCGTCCTTCCAACGAAGTTGGTGCTCCGAGGATTACATGAAGCGGTTATCAAGTTACATGGAGAGGCTCTATTGGATGAACTCTTCAATGGAAGTGTTTGGACGCAGATCCTCTCTTCAAGGACCTCCAACTCCTTTTGGCAAGTTTGAAGGATCACAACCCCGATCGACAACAAGAACGAGCATGAACATGCGGATCAGGTCAAGGGTAAGTTGCATCGATCTGCCAAGATGATGGTTCGGGGGACAGACTCACCCCGAAGGCTTTTTGCTACGGGAAGCCGATTTTGTTCGAATCGGCCGGCGCTGCATTGCGATGTGGAGACCGATGGTGGACCATTTGGCTGGCTCGCCGCTGTTCTCGCCTTGACCGAGGCTCGGGGGCAACGGAGTTGGTAGATACTCGTTCTTAAGAAGCCGATTGAGACGTCATCGGCTGGCCCTCCCTCATAATCTTCTTTAAAGGGACAAAGCAGGGCTATAAAGGTCAACGAGAAACCGAGATAAAAGGGGATATGAGGGAGATTCGAGTGCTACAACAGATCTCCGAGGAAGTGGTGCCCAACGAGAAAATTTCGCAGGCCACGCGAGAAGTGGAAGCGGAAGGGGCAAGGCATCATGATGAAGGATTCTGCGGCAGGTTTCGCTTCTGCCACAACATGACCCGACGAAAGAAAGCGTAATGATTTTGGAAATGTCATTTCCAAAACCAGGGGGGCATGTGTTATCACCAGAATTTGACCGAGTCAGAGGTGGGCCGCGATCAAGATGGGTTTGAAGATATATACATGGAAGAAATACGTGGATCGGCCTTTTATACCAAGTTGGGCTAAATTGCCCGTGTATCTGTAACATATTAGATCGCATCTTAGTTTAGAAGTTAGAGTTTTACCCGTGCACGGTTTGGTGCATGCCCACATTAGAAAGTCCCCTGGACTATAAATATGTACCTAGGGTTTATGGAATAAACAACAACACAACGTTCACCCCAAAACAAACCAATCTCGGCGCATCGCCAACTCCTTCGTCTCGAGGGTTTCAATCAGGTAAGCGACATGCTGCCTAGATCGCATCTTGCGATCTAGGCAAGCACAAGCTCCACGTTGTTCATGCGTTGCCCGCATCGAAGCGTCTTTGATGGCGGGCAACGTAGTTATCATAGATGTGTTAGGGTTAGCATTGTTCTTCGTATAAACATGCTTACGTAGTGCAACCCTTGCATATCTAGCCGTCCTCATGCCTATCTCGGGCATGGGGGCGGCACCCTGCTTGTTCATCGTTTAGTAGATCTGATCCGTTACGATTGCTCCTTGCTCGCAAGGATTAGTTTAATATCCGCAATAGTTAGGCCTTACAAAGGGGGAGGATCCGGTGGCATGTAGGGTGGCGTTCGCAAGTCCTAAACAGGATGTTCCGTGGATCAACTACATTGTTGGTTCTTTGGCCTTGTTTAGGATCGGCTTATGAGCACCGTGCGTGGCCGCGAGGCCCAACTCTGGAGTAGGATGATCCGATTATGCGGTGAAAACCCTAAATAGTCGTAGATCTCATTAGCTTTATCTTGATCAAGCAGGATCACCAAGTATTCGTGCACCCCGCACGGATCATGGGTGGATCGGCTCTTTGAGCCGATTCACGAGATAACTTGAGAGCCGATCGAGGCTCGTATTTAATGTTTACGTGTATGCCATGCAGGAACTAAGCGAGGCATTCCCCATTACCTTCCTGACCAGGTATAGGTCAGGTGGCACGCCCTTGCACTTCGCATCGCCGCGTGTGACCAGAAGAGCATTGCGGGCCGTCGCTCGGAGGGGTCTCAGCCAGCCGCAGCTCTAGGCTCTTCCCGGCTCTACTAGTGCTGACTGTCGCTGCCCGACGGTGGGTTTTGGCGGTCAACACTTTCAACATGTATATCTCATGGATAATTGTCAACACAAAGTAATATGATGAGTGCAAATAAGCAAGTATGTATGAATCAATGCACACAGTTGACACAAGTGTTTTCTTCTAAGATAGAAAGAAGTAGGTAAACTGACTCAACATAAAGTAAAAGAAAGGCCCTTCGCAGAGGGAAGCGAGGATTACTCATGTGCTAGAGCTTTTTCTTTTGAAAACATGGAAACAATTGTGTCAACGGTAGTAATAATTCATATGGGTTATGTATAAAACTTCCTATAAGTTGCAAGCCTCATGCATCGAATACTAATAGTGCCCGCACCTTGTCCTAATTAGCTCGGATTTCCATGGATTATCATCGCATTACATATGTTTCAACCAAGTTTCACAAAGGGGTACCTCTATGCCACACTGTACAAAGGTCCAAGGAGATAAATCGCATTTGATTTCTCGATTTTGATAGATCTCTACTTGAGGACATCCATACCGGGACAACATAGAAAACAGATAATGGACTCCTCTTTTATGCTTTAAGCATTCAACATCAGATAATATTCTCAGAAGAGATTTGAAGATTAATGTCCAAGCTGAAACTTCCACCATGATACATGGCTTTGGTTGGCGGCCCAATGTTCTTCTCTAACAATATGCATACTCAAACCATTTCAAATCATGGAAAATCTCCCTTACTTCAGACAAGACGAACATGCATAGCAACTCACATGATATTCAACAAAGGTGTGACAGGTTGATGGCGTCCACAGATAACATGGTTACCGCTCAACAAGCAACTTATAAGAACTAAAATACACAAGCGACATATTCCTTACCACAATAGTTTTTTAGGCTACTTTCACATGAGCTATGTATTGCAAAAACAAGGAATGAATTTTTTTTAAAGGATTTAAAGGTAGCACGCAAGCAATTTACTTGGAATGGCAGAAAAATACCACATAGTAGGTAGTTATGGTGGACACACATGGCATAGTTTTTGGCTCAAGGTTTTGGATGCATGAGAAGCATTCCCTCTCAGTACAAGGCTTTGGCTAGCAAGGTTGTTTGAAGCAAACACAAGTATGAACCGGTACAGCAAAACTTACATATGAACATATTGCAAGCATTATAAGACTCTACACTGTCTTCCTTGTTGCTCAAACACTTTTACCAGAAAATATCTAGACCTTAGAGGGACCAATCATGCAAACCAAATTTCAACAAGCTCTACGGTAGTTCTCCACTAATAGGTTTAAACTACATGATGCAAGAGCTTAAACATGATCTACTTGAGAGCTCAAAACAAATGCCAAGTATCAAATTATTCAAGACAATATACCAATTACCAAATGAAGCATTTTCTGTTTCCAACCAAATAGCAATAACTGCAGCGGCTTTCAGCTTTTGCCATGAACATTAAAAGTAAAACGAAGAACACAAGTGTTCAATATGAAAAAGCGGAGCGTGTCTCTCTCCCACACAAGCATGTTAGGATCCGATTTTATTCAGAGAATGAAAATGAAAAAACAAAAATAAAACACACAGACGCTCCAAGTAAAGCACATAAGATGTGACGGAATAAAAATTTAGTTTCACTAGAGGTGACCTGATAAGTTGTTGATGAAGAAGGGGATGCCTTGGGCATCCCCAAGCTTAGATGATTGAGTCTTCTTGAAATATGCAGGGATGAACCACGGGGGCATCCCCAAGCTTAGACTTTTCACTCTTCTTGATCATATTATATCATCCTCCTCTCTTGATCCTTGAAAACTTCCTTCACACCAGACTCAAAACAATCTCATTAGAGGGTTAGTGTTGGGGGGATAACCCCCGGTATGCCAAAGGTATGCCAAACCGGATGGTTTGAGCCGTTAAGATACCGGTTTAATGTTCTTACCGGAGGCAAGGGAGGAATTTAGGATAAGTGAGGCTAAGCCGGTATCCCCGAAGGGGTATGCCGGAGCCCGGTAAAGAAGATACCGGAAGGGAGGGCCTGTCGGCAGGACTGGTCAACGATTCTCCTCAGAGCAAGAAGACAAGGATGAGCTAAGCAAAGTGACTTTAATCAGAACCCTGGCGCCAAAGAGAGAGGTGACGCTGAAAGAAGCCGGAGGACGTCGGCGTTTCGATTAAAGAGGACTCCGGCGTCACCTATGATTAAAGTAGCTTTGTAAAGTAGCTTTGTAAAGTAATTTGTCCAGTCAAAGATGCCATTAGGGTTTCTTCTAATGTAAGCCACCCTCTCCCCTATATAAGGAGAGGGGGCAGCCCTCTATACGGGCGCGATCCAGAGCGAGACCACAGGGAGATCAGTGAATAGAACTTGTAACCATGTTGAGATCAATGAAGCTAGCGATCTAGTAAAGAGTTCTTCCTCTTGTCTCTCTTCTTGTTTACCGACCTTTGGTTGTGTTCTTGAGGAAAGCATCCGGAAGTTCTTCCCATCTAATCGCAAACCCTCCCCGAATCCTCTAGCGTCCATTCGGCCCCAATCTAAGCCATCCTATGGCATCCGTCCGTTCACCACGACGACAGTTGGCGCCCACCGTGGGGCATGAAGTGGCGCTTGAAGGAGTTCACATTCGGGCGGGCATCCTCGAGGTCGCCGGCGAGCGTACGGTGTCCGTGCTCGTGCAGCGCATCTACGCCATGGACTTCATCAACGACAACGCGGGCTGCTTCGCCAACGGCGGCATCTTCCCCAAGAACGGCCGCATCATCGAGTTCGGCAGCCACCGCGTCTACTTCGGCACCGTTCCCGTGCGCCAGCGCCTCTCGCCGGTGCTGGTGGCACCGGACCCGCCAAGGTGGCTCTGTGCAGGCCGCGCCGCCGGCAGCGTCGAGGTGATGACGGCTGGCGTGGCCGGCGCGGGCAAGGAGGCTGCGGACGAAGTTGCCGGTCGTGCGGCTGCGACCCGTGCAGCCAAGCCACCGCTGGAGCGCGACACCGGCGCGCCGGGAGCGTCCTCCGCACCACCGGCAACACCTCTCCAAGCGGCGATGAACGTGCTGGCGACGCCCATCGCGCAGAACATCGACCCGGCAACGGCTCAGGCGGAGCTGGAGGCACAGCGCCAGAAGATACTCGAGAGCGGCAAAGACGTCGTCAGGGCGCAGCGCGAGCTGAACCTAACCGTACGTGAGTATAACGCTGCCCATGGCTTTGCTTCTGTTAGCGCTCATGCTGCTAGGATACCGGAAAACCGGCTTAAAGCTCGCAATCTAGATCAGGATCTGCGTAAGGAAGTTCTTACCGGCAAGAGTGCCTCTGTGTCAGCTAGCATTGTTGAGAAACCTAAGTACAGTAGCCCGGATAAAACTATAAAAGCTGCTAAGGCTGCAGTAGAGCTATGCGAGTCGCTTTCCGGAGATGCTTTGGTAAAACAGCAAGAGCGTGTTAGAGAGCTGCTGGAAACTATTGAGCAGCAGAACGCTGAGCAGCTGGCTAAGCTGAACAAGGCAGCGGCCTCAAAATCCGCGCGTTCAACAAAGAATGCCGGTAGCAAGTCCCATGGGCAGGCTTCGTCCCCCCATCCGGACAGAAGAAGAGAAAAAGAGGTGAATGCGCAACAAATGACTGTGTATGACCCGGTTCTTGCCGGAAAGCAACAAGCCGGACAACACGATGCCGGTAGGAAAAGCCAAGGGGCAGAGCGAGGCTACGCCAGAGGAGGCTATGCCGGAAACAATCATGCCGGTAGATATGAGACCGGGCAAAATTATCGAGCTGCAAGGGCAGCGTACGATGAGGAGGAAATAGATCCCCCGAGGTACCGGCAGGCAAGGGCCGCGGTACCGGAATGTTATGATGAAGCTGATTCTGCAAGACCGGCAGCATACCGGAACCCATTGGGAGAACGCTTGGGAGAGAGATACTTACCGGAACGGGATGCGAGGCACCGTCTGGACAGAGTATACCTGTCGGAAATGATTGAGGCAGAGGGTCCTCCGGGTCCAAAGTGCTTTGGCCCAAGGATCATGAAAGAACCACCTCCAGTTCGCAACTTTCAGTTGCCCCGTGACACCAAAACATACGATGGCACCACTAAGCCGGAAGACTGGCTCGCGGATTACGTGACCGCGGTATACGTTGCTGGTGGCGGAGGAGTCATAACTGGAGGAGGAAACCGGCGTTGGGCTGTGAGAATTGTGCCGACGTTCCTAGTAGGACCGGCAAGAATCTGGCTGAACAACTTGCCGGAAGGAAGCATAAATGGCTGGTTGGATTTTGAGGAAGCTTTTGTGTGTAATTTCAACAGCACCTACAGAAGGCCAAACAGGCCTCAGCAGCTCGCTTTGTGCGTGCAGCGCCCGCAAGAAACAGATCGAGATTACCTGACCCGGTGGAACTCCACCAGAAACTCTTGTGAAGGAGTGATAGAGGCACAAGCCATCGCTTGGTTTAGCCAAGGATGCCGGCGAGGTTCGCCTTTGTGGCAAAGGCTGCAGAGGAACATGCCAACAACGTTGGCGGAGATGATGCGTGTGGCGGATAACTACGCGTTGGGAGACCCAATGCAACCGGCGATACAAGATGAGCCGGAACAATCAAACCCGCCTCAACAGCAGTATCGGGACAACCGGAACAACAAAAGGAGGGAAGATTTTCCGGATCGAAGGTATGGCTCGCAGCAAGTTGCTGCTGTGCAGGAAAACTCTGATGCCAGCGGCAGCCAGAGGCAAAGAACCGGATCGCAGCCATGGGCTGGTCCTAAGAAACAGTGGGTCGAAAAGAAACCCTGGGGCCAGAAAAAGAACTGGCAAGAACCCGTGAAGTACACCATGGAAGCTGCCATGGATCAACCTTGCCGGTGGCACACGCCGAATCCGGCTCACCCGTCGAACCACTTGACAAAAGATTGTACCTGGACCAAGTACTTGATGCAAAAGGGGGCGGTAAAAGACACCCAAGGGCAAGGAGGCAATGCAATGATGCCACCACCGAACATGCCGCGTCAGCAGCAGCTACCACCACCACCACCGCTTACCGGGGCAAACGCCTTACCGGTACACCCTCAGCAAGACAGGCAGCAATATCAGCAAGTCAATCAGGTGGGAGAAGGCTACGGCCAACCACCTCCACCGACACCCTTGGGCCGGAACGTTTATAAGGACCCTGACGTGTGCTGTGTCGTGTTCGTGACCGAGCCGACAGACAAGCAAAGCCTGCGCCATCATTCCATGGAGGTGAACGCAGTGATGCCGGCAGTGCCAAAATACATGCCGTGGTCAGAGCAGGAACTCTCATGGTCATACCGGGATCATCCTAAAATCATGCCGAACCCGAGTGGCTATGCTCTCGTGGTGGACCCAATCATGAAGGGGCCCACGACTCGCATCAAGTTCAGCAAGGTGCTGATAGACAATGGGAGCAGCATAAACATAATGTACAAACACACCATGCATACGCTGGGCATAACAGAAAACATGCTTCAGCCAACGCACACGACGTTCCATGGAATCGTTCCGGGTTTGTCCTGCGCACCGGTTGGAAAAGTCCGGGTGGATGTGTCGTTTGGAGGACGTGACAATTGCCGGGTTGAAAACCTTGAGTTTGAGGTGGTGGACTTAGATAGTCCATACCATGCATTGCTGGGAAGACCGGCACTAGCGGCCTTCATGGCCTCGACCCACACGGCGTATCTCAAGATGAAGATGCCGGCACCTCGTGGACCTCTGACTGTGGTGGGGAACTACAAGATCTCACTGGAAACAGCATCTGCCGGGTCAAACCTAGCGGAATCGCTGGTGATCGCAGAGGAAAAAAGAAGAATGCAAACCGCAGTTGCGCTGGCTCAGTCCTCACAGTTGAGTTTAGCGGCAATGAGTGCAAGTCTGAGCGCTCCAGCGTTCAAACCGACAAAGGAAACAAAGGACATCGTGCTGGACCCGGCTTTCCCTGAGCGTACCGTTCGTATCGGTGCCGGTCTCAGTGAGGCATAGGAAAGCGCGCTCGTCGGCTTCCTCCGTGAGAATCGGAATATCTTTGCCTGGTCCACTGATGACTTGGTAGGTGTTCCGAGGGAGCTGGCTGAGCACTCTCTAAACGTTCGGAAAGATGCCAAGCCGGTGCGACAGCCATTGCGCCGGTTTGCTGAAGATAGAAGGAAAATCATAGGAGAAGAGGTGACAAAACTACTGGTTGCCGGTTTCATCGTGGAGGTCACGCACACAGAGTGGCTGGCTAATCCGGTGATGGTTGAAAAGAAAAAAGATGAGAACCTGGAAGCAAAAGCTCCAAAGGTGTGGCGCATGTGCATCGACTACACTAACCTCAACAAGGCTTGCCCGAGAGATCCTTTTCCCTTACCGCGAATCGATCAAGTGATTGATTCGACTGCTGGGTGTGAGTTGTTGTCTTTCCTGGACGCGTATTCCGGTTTCCACCAGATTCCCTTGAAAAAGGAAGATCAAATAAAGACTGCGTTCATTACCCCGCACGGGGCTTACTGCTATATCACTATGCCTTTCGGTTTGCGCAACGCTGGTGCAACGTACCAGCGCTGTATGCAAAAATGCTTGTTTGATCAAATAGGAAAGAATGTCCAGGTGTATGTGGATGACATCGTGATAAAAACTAAGGTAAAAGATACCCTAATTGACGATATCCGGCAAACATTCGATAACCTAAGAAGGTTTCGGATGAAACTTAATCCAGCAAAGTGTACTTTCGGTGTCCCTGCCGGCAAGCTGCTGGGTTTCCTCGTCTCAAGCCGAGGCATTGAGGTCAATCCGGTAAAGATCCGGGCAATCGAGAGAATGACGGTACCGCAAGATCTGAAGGACATACAAAAGTTCACCGGAAGCTTAGCATCGCTAAGCCGGTTCATAAGCAGGCTAGGAGAAAAGGCCCTGCCGCTATATGCTCTAATGAGAAAATCCGATAAATTCGTCTGGACCCCTCAGGCGGACGCAGCGTTCAAGGAGCTGAAAACGATGTTAGCTACCGCGCCAATATTGGCTTCGCCGTTGGAAAGAGAACCGATGTTGCTATACATAGCAGCGACCAACCGGGTCGTAAGTGTTGTTGTGGTAGTAGAAAGAGAAGAGGAAGGAAAACCGTCCGCAGGCCGGTATACTACCTGAGCGAGGTGCTCTCCCTCTCAAAGCAAAACTACCCGCACTTCCAGAAGATGACCTATGGCGTGTTCATGGCCGCCACAAAGCTCAAACACTACTTCGAGGAACATCCTATGAAGGTGGTAAGTGAAGCACCCATCTCCGATATCATGTGCAACAAGGACGCTAGCGGCAGGATTGCTAAATGGGCAATACAGATATCACCGTATGTTCCGGTGTACGAAAGAAGAGACGCCATCAAATCGCAAGCTTTGGCTGATTTTTTGGTCGATTGGGCGGAAATGCAATACAAGCCCCCGGATCAAAGACTGGAATACTGGAAGATGCACTTTGATGGATCCAAGCTCAAGGAGGGTCTAGGTGCCGGTGTGGTGCTAACCTCACCAAAGGGAGATCATCTCCGGTATGTTTTACAAGTGCATTTCAGGGCATCAAACAATGTCGCCGAATATGAGGCCTTGATCCATGGGCTTAAAGTCGCAAAAGAAATCGGTGCGCACCGGATCATTTGCTATGGAGATTCAGACCTTGTGGTGCAGCAGTGTTCTGGGGACTGGGACGCAAAAGATGCCAACATGGCCTCGTACCGGTTTCACGTGCAAAAAATTGCCGGCTTCTTCGAAGGCTGTGAATTTCACCATGTACCGCGTGCAGAAAATGAAGCTGCGGATGCTTTGTCCAAGCTAGGCTCATCCCGACAAGAAATTCCTCCCGGAATAGCTTTGGCACACCTGAGAGTACCATCAATCAAGCCAAGTCCAGAGTCGGAATCAATTTTCGTACCGGAGTCACACGTTGTACCAATGGATATCGACGAAGGAAACCCGGGGACTGTTCCGGTAAGCTCGGGGACTGTTCCGGTGAGATCGAATGCTGTCGCGCCGGTACCGGAAGAAACAATGCTGGTAGATAGCATGGAGATAGACGCACCGGTGTTTCTAGTTCGAGAGACACCGTCGTGGGTTAAACCTATTAAGGAATTCCTGATCAACGGCACCTTGCCGGCTGACGAAAATGAATCAAGGAGAATCCAAAGAAGGTCCAAGGCATATACGTTCATCAATGGTGAAGTGTACAAGAGAAGCATTACCGGTGTCCTTCAAAGATGTGTGGAACCGGAAGAAGGGAAAGAAATGCTCGAGGAGATTCACCAAGGAGAATGTGGGCATCATGCTTCGTCAAGGGCGCTGGTAGCAAAATTATTCCGGCATGGGTTTTACTGGCCCACTGCATTGGAGAACGCTGAGGATTTGGTAAGAAAATGCAACGGGTGCTAGAGGTACGCCAAGCAAAATCATACCCCAGCGTCCGGTTTAAAGACAATACCATTAACATGGTCGTTCGCCGTTTGGTGCATTGACATGGTTGGCCCATTCAAGACTGCAAGAAGCAGCATGACCCACATCTTGGTTATGGTGGATAAATTCACCAAGTGGGTAGAAGTGAAACCTGTCGCAAAATGTGATGGGCACACAAGCAGTGAAGTTCTTAAAAGATGTCATTTTGCGGTATGGATACCCGCACAGCATTATCACTGACAATGGAACCAACTTTGCTCAAGGTGAGTTCAAAAGGTTTTGTGAGGATAGAACATCCGGTTGGATTTGTGCTCGGTGGCACACCCACAAGGCAATGGCCAGGTGGAAAGAATGAATGCTTTGGTACTTTCCGGTATCAAACCTAGACTCATTGATGCAGTGGAAAAATCACCGGGTTGTTAGCTTGATGAGATACCATCGTGCTCGTGGAGTATAAGAACAACTCCAAACCGGTCTACCGGATACACTCCGTTTTTCATGGTTTATGGAGCAGTAAGCGGTTATACCAACCGATATCATTCATGATTCACCAAGAGTACAGCTCTATACCGAGCAAGAGGTCAAAGAGGCCAGAGAAAATGATGTGGACTTGCTAGAAGAAGCAAGAGAGCTGGCTTTGGCAAGAACAGCCATTTACCAAAGAAACCTCGTACGCTATCATGACCGGAAAGTTAATCCAAGAGTTTTCCGGGAAGGAGATCTTGTGCTTCGCCTAGTGCAGCGCACTGAAGGCCGGCATAAGCTCTTGCCACCATGGGAAGGTCCCTTCATTGTAAGCAAGGTGCTTCACAATGATGCATACTACCTAATTGATGCACAGGAGTGGAAAAAGGAAAGGCGGACAAGTCCGGAGAGGAGAGCAAGCGTCCATGGAACGTAGCTCTGTTGCGTCCTTTCTACTCTTGAAGTGGTGGTGTAAGAAGTTCCTTTTTTGTACCTTATATGCTATGAATAAAAGATGCCGGAACATTGAATGAATCTCGGGGACTACCCCAATAAGATTGCATGTAACTTGTCTATTTTTTCAGTTTACCGGTTGCTTATTGAACGTTTTTTTCTTTCCGGTTTAGTAGTGTGCTAAACCCTACCGGAGTCTTCGACTCGCCGTTGTCCGCAACCCGGCTTCATGGCAAGCAAGATAAACCGGTAGGGGATAAGCACATGAACCGCCGAGAGGGAGAGCAGGAAAGAACAATCCGGAAAATTTAACTAACCCCGGTTAACCCGGTTTTTTGCAAAGTTTCGAAGTTATTTCTAAGTTCAAGAAAATGCTTGTTTGGTGAAAGAACCTTGTGCTCATACGCCAAAGAACGCCCAGAGAAGGCAGGCAGAGCCAAGGCAAAAGAACCAAGTGTGCATCGAATTGGATGCGTAAACAATTTGGAAATCTTTGCAGAGGCAGGATAAAAGCAGAACCAAACGCAAAAATGCTAAGGCAAACTCAAGATAATTAGCAACCGGTATAACTTACCGGCATAAAATGTTGTACAGCAACCACAAGCAGACTTAAGTTTTACATCATAAGCCCCGGCATACCGGGGCAAAATTTAACAAAACATTGTTTTAAGCCACGCAGGGCCAAATAGCACGGCAAGGTAGATGGTAAGACAGGTAATCAGGCAGCAGGGGCTTCCGGAGGAGCGTCGCCAGTACCAGCATCATCTAGAGGCTCCTCCTCGGCTTCATCCTCCTCCTCATCAAGATAATCTTTGACGTCAGGAGGGGGAGGGATGAAGGTGCGCATTTCGGCGTACTCCGCGATATGGTACGCACGATCCTGCCGCTTCGCGGTGAGAATCGGGTCCAGATCGGTTTCCGCGCCTTCGCGCACTCCGGTGAGGGCATCCAGGTCGAGCTCCGGGTACCAGGAACAAGCAACGCGGAGGGCAGAATCTGCTCCAGCGCGGGCAGCAGAGCACTGCCACTCGCGGATCCTCCTGCCGGCGCCCTTGAGACGGTCGCTGATGAGGGAGAAAGTATCCGGCACCTCCTCGCCAGGCCAAAGGGTCCTGAAGAGCTGGGTAGCTACATCAGGAATGTCAGATAAATTGCGATCTATGGCCCGCATATGAGACACCCGCGCGTTGAGCGCGACCAGATGGTCATTAGGCGTCCATGGCACGGCAAGATTCGCTTGGCCCTGGGCAGTGAGGCGCGCGTCAACCTTCTTGACAGCGTACGTCTGAGAGTCCGGAAAGAGGCCTGCGCAAAGAAAGAAAAAGGTTAAGGAAAAGAATCCGGAAGAAATAGAGACCGGAATGAAAAGAATCCGGAAGAAAAAGAGACAGGAAGGAAAGATAACGAAAAGAAAATAGGGTTGGAGGAAAAAAGGCTCGTATGCAGTAGTCAAAATATATAAAGGAAAAGGACTCACGGTAGGCAAGAGCATCAGTTTGCAGGATCAGCTGGTTGCACTCCTTGTGCTCCTCCTCCAGCCGCGCGGCTTTCTCCTCGGCACCTTTCCGGGCCTTGGCCAGCTCCTCCAGCTCAGCTCGCAACACCACGGTGGCATTGCCGGCGTCCTCCAGAGCCTCGTCCATCTTGGCCGCTACATCAGCTTCAGCGGCTTTGAGGGCCTTGGCATGGTCAAGCCCCAGCTGAATGAGCTGGGACTTGAGCTCCTGGTGGCTGGTCTTGTAGGCGCTCAGCTCCTCCTTATGCTGCCGGATGAGCTGGTCCTTCTCCACTGCAACCCGGAAAAGAAGATGTTAACAAGATTATGTTAGTAAACATGAGAAGAAAATCAAGTTAACAGGAGAAAGGGGAAAAGTTATACGTTGAGCGGTGGCGAGCTGCTCCTTGAGAGCGTTAATGGAAGCTTCCGGGATCACTGTTAAGCAGAAATTGCAAATGTTAGGAGGAAAAAAGGTTTCCGGTAAGAAAGATGCCGCTCGGACAAGAACTTACCCTGGCACTTATCGTGTGCCTCAGCGAGCTCCCGATGCTCCCATAAGAGCTCCTCAAAGAGGGACTTCCGAGCGTCAGCCGTGAGATGTTCAAAGAAAAAGAGGTTGGTAAAGTTTTGCGCTAAGAACAAAGTTCTTAACCCGAAACTCGGGGACTGGCAGTGCCGGTTTCGCGCGTTTCTAAGATAAAGTTTTGCGCTAAGAACAAAGTTCTTAACCCGAAACTCGGGGACTGGCAGTGCCGGTTTCGCGCGTTTCTAAGATAAAGTTTTGCGCTAAGAACAAAGTTCTTAACCCGAAACTCGGGGACTGGCAGTGCCGGTTTCGCGCGTTTCTAAGATAAGGTGTTGCGCTAGGAGCAAGGTTCTTAACACGAAGCTCGGGGACTGGCAGTGCCGGTTTCACGCTAAGTTTTTAAGCTGAGTTTTGCGCTAAAAGCTGCGCTCTCACCACAAAACTCGGGGACTGGGAAGATAGACAAGAGAGAAACCGGCATAAAACTAAAGAAAAGATAGAACAAATCCGGAAGCAAGGAAACCGGTAGCAATTGAGAAAAGTTAGAAAAACGTACCATCAAGTTGTTCGTGGCATCGTACCACGCGCTGTCGAGCTCCTTCACGGCGCTGCGAAGCCGCATGAAGTGCTCTTCGGAAGACCGGTCCCCAACTGGATCAGGTGCCGGCAGCCTGTCCTTGCCCAAGCCGCGGGTCGCCGGAGTCATGTCCGCGGCGTTCCACTTCTGGGCGTAGGGCAGGAGATGCCCCAGGTCCCGGCCTTGGCGTTGGAACTCAGTAATACGGCCAAGAAGACCGGTGGCCTTCGTGGCGGTATCCCTGGCGGCCTTGGAGACATGCAGCACAAGAGGCTGCTGGCCGGCAGAAGGGGCGCTAGAGGCCGTCGCCTTCCCCTTGATAAGCTTGGAGGTCTTGGGCGGCGGTGCGGTAGGAGCGGCCGCGGAAGGCTTGGCGCGAGGAGCACCTGGCGGCGGCATGAGGATAGTTCGTGGAGAAGGGGGAGCGCTAGGCGCGTCACCCGGTTTGGAACCTTCCGGCGCGGAAGTTGTCGTTTTTTCGGGGACGGGAGGAGCCGGAGGCTCCGCCCGCCCGGCAGCGTCTTCTTCTTCTCCGGCACCGATGTTGCTGGTGCCGGTATCCTGGTTCTCTGGGAGGAAGGAAAGATCCTCCTCCGTGCGGTGATCTGATGATGAAGGGGCCGCACGCCCCGAATTTGTTGTGCCCCCCGAAAGGGAGGCAGAGGTGTTGCCGGCACCAGATGGTGCCTGGCTTGAGCGAGGAGGAGGGGTTGAAGTCCTTGCGGAACCTTCAGAGCCCGATGGCCTTGAGCCAAGCTTGAGCGCTGGGCTGAGAAAAAGAAAGAAAGAAGGTTGGAAAAAAGCAACCGGAAAAAGAACTTGGCAAAAAGAGGCAAGCCAGAAGATGAAAGACTTACCCGGAAGCAGTTGGCATCGCCTTGCGCCCGTAGCGGTGCACGCCCACTTGCTTCTCCCCCAAGGGCTCAGTCCGGAAGCGCTTGGAGGGAGGGGCCTGGCCGGAACCGGCATCAGATGCCGGTTGTTTGTTCTTTTGGCCCTGGGCCATGAGTTTGTCCACAAACTCAGAGCCCGCCTCGGCGCGCAGGGGCGGCACGCGCTCGTGGATCTATGAAGTGAATGTGGCTAAGAAGCAATTCGCAGGAAGGCAATAATGGAAAAGTAAAAGAAACCGGAAAAGAAAATACCTCAAGCATCGTCAGGTCATCTGAGGACCCGGTCGGCTTTGGCGGAGACCGGCCAAGACGCGCAGCCGGAGTCTTGCCCATCTTCAGATCCTTCCAAAAGACATAGGGATCTGGGTCGAAGGAGTCAAGGGCGCGCTTCCGGCAAGCTCCTCGCCGCTCTGCTTCAATGAGGGGGAAGCGGTCCTTGGCCTGAAACATGAAAAAAGAAGATTAGCAAGGGCAGAAAGTTACTGGCCAAAAACAACCCCAATCGCATAATCCCTTACTTCTTGAGTCGGGGGGTTAGTAGTGCTGAGAGGAAGGAGGCCCCATTCCCAGTCAAATGGCATAGCAGTTTGGCAAATCTGCTTAGCCTTGCGGACGACGTCCTTCTTGCTAAGCGGACGGCCTGTGATCTTGGTAGGATCGCCTGGGCCGTACATCTCGCTCATCCTATGCGCACGGTGCTTCAAAGGAAGCACCCGGCGAGAAACGAAGGTGCGGACGATATCGTCAGAGCAGATGTTGGTGTCCTTCATCCGCTGCTTCATGAAGCGTATAATCTGGTTAGTCTCGTTGTGAGACTCCTTCGGATTATAGCCCCAATTGGCCTTCGTGGGCGGCGCCGGATCAAAAAGAGGCAGATCAATAAGATCCGCGGCGCCGTTGTTCTTCACGTAAAAGAAAGTCCCTTGCCACAACCGGCAAGATTCGAGGCCGGAAAACTTAAAAAAGGGGCTCCCTTGCCGGGAGCCGATTATGCAAGACCCGCATTGCACGGGACGTTTAGGTTTGGGAATATCTAAGCCCTGAACGGAGTTAATCCGAAGAGCAAAGAAGCGGGCAAAAGTCTCACGAGTGGGACGAATGCCGATATAGGCCTCCATAAAGGTGGCATAGCAAGAAAGGTAGAAGATGGCGTTGCCAGGAAGATGGTGAGGTTGGAGTTTGTAGAAATCTAGAAACTCCCGGAAAAAAGGGGAGGCAGGAAGGCCGAAGCCACGCTCAAAGTGAGCAAGAAAAACAACATATTCGTCGGGCTCGGGGTCCGGTTCAATTTCGTCATCAGGAATCCGGCAAGTGACTCCTGCCGGAATCCTGCGGGACCGGTACAACCAATCGATCTCATACTCAGTGACACTGGAGCCCATCCAAGCTCCGCGGGTGATTGGGGAAGGCTCAGCGCCGGATGATTGGCTAGAGCTGCTAGAGGCTCGGCCAGAGCTACTCGCTTCTTGGCTACCGGAAGCTTGGCTAAAGCTACCGGATTCTAGATGGCCACCGGATTCTTGATGGCTACCGGATCCCTGTTGGTTGCCGGAATCGGTCTCCATCAGATCTGGAGCGGTGGATTCACCGGGAGATTGACCACGATGTCTAACAGAAAGAGAAGAAGAAGATGCGGAGGAAGATTCCTCGTCAGACATTGGGTGGGAAGGCGAAAAAACAGAAATCCCACACTTGGACCCCGCGTGAAGATCTACGAGTAAGAAGAAAACCAAAGAAAAAGAGGAAATAAGAACACCGTAGACCCAAGATCTGAAAAGCAAGCAAATAGCGAGCAAAGCAAGATTGGTACCAACCTTAAGCGGCACAGTCACTGAGGAAGATGTTCGACGGTGGTGGAGCGGACCTGCGGTCGCCGACGGGCACCATCGACGGTGGGGCGGTGAAGCTCGCGAAGGAGCGAGAATGCAGCGGGCGCGATGGAGCTGCGGCTGGAGATTCCCGCACAACGAGGTCCGGCGGAAGCACGGCGTGAGTTCGCCGGGCGCCGGAGCTGGAGCAAGCGACGGCGAACGGAGAGCGGTGGAAGCACAGAGGCGAGGAGCACTATGCGCGAAGGACGAGGAATGCGAAGAAGAGGAAGAAGAAGGAGCAGTTGTGCTTATAAAGGAGAGAGAGGATGGGCTGAAAACCGCTGGGCCGCGGCGGTTCGCCTCGCGGGCCGCGACGGTTCGCCTCACGGGCCACGACGGTTCGCGCCACGGGCCGCCACGTGGCAAAGAGATACACGCGAGAAAAGAGGAGGCCACACGGAGGCGCACACGGGATCCAAAGCGGTTAGTGGGATCCGCAGTGGTACATTAAATGGGCGCGCGGGAGTCGAAACGAAGTGACAACTGACACTGGCACGACAGTCACAGTGCGCATGTCACTGACAGGCGCGGGGCCCAAAATATTCTCGACTTCGCCGAGGAAGAAATAAATGCGAATGGTACCGGAGAAGAAAGGTGCCGGAACGTGCCTTGTGAAGAGAGGAAAATAAAGAAGAGTAAAAGGTGCCGGAACCAAGCTTAAGCCTAAGGGATTAAACCGGTATCCTAAAAACTCGGAAACCTGGCATAGTCTGTGGGATAGAATCCTCCAGACTGTACCAGCTTCGGGGACTAATGTTGGGGGGATAACCCCCGGTATGCCAAAGGTATGCCAAACCGGATGGTTTGAGCCGTTAAGATACCGGTTTAATGTTCTTACCGGAGGCAAGGGAGGAATTTAGGATAAGTGAGGCTAAGCCGGTATCCCCGAAGGGGTATGCCGGAGCCCGGTAAAGAAGATACCGGAAGGGAGGGCCTGTCGGCAGGACTGGTCAAAGATTCTCTTCAGAGCAAGAAGACAAGGATGAGCTAAGCAAAGTGACTTTAATCAGAACCCTGGCGCCAAAGAGAGAGGTGACGCTGAAAGAAGCCGGAGGACGTCAGCGTTTCTGATTAAAGAGGACTCCGGCGTCACCTATGATTAAAGTAGCTTTGTAAAGTAGCTTTGTAAAGTAATTTGTCCAGTCAAAGATGCCATTAGGGTTTCTTCTAATGTAAGCCACCCTCTCCCCTATATAAGGAGAGGGGGCAGCCCTCTATACGGGCGCGATCCAGAGCGAGACCACAGGGAGATCAGTGAATAGAACTTGTAACCATGTTGAGATCAATGAAGCTAGCGATCTAGTAAAGAGTTCTTCCTCTTGTCTCTCTTCTTGTTTACCGACCTTTGGTTGTGTTCTTGAGGAAAGCATCCGGAAGTTCTTCCCATCTAATCGCAAACCCTCCCCCGAATCCTCTAGCGTCCATTCGGCCCCAATCTAAGCCATCCTATGGCATCTGTCTGTTCACCACGACGACAGTTAGTGCATAATCAAAAATTCACATGTTCAGCAAGGACACAATCATTCCCAACACTTCTGGACATTACCCAAGATTACTGAAATTTAATGCAGCAAAGAAACCCGCTCAAACACAGTAAAAGAGGCAATGCGAAATAAAAGGCAGAATCTGTCGAAACAGAACAGTCCGTAAAGCCGAATTTTTTCGAGGCACTTAACATGCTCAGATGAAAAAGCTCAAATTGAATGAAAGTTGCGTACATATCTGAGGATTACTCAAGAATTTTCTCAAGATTTTACGATGTTCCTACAGAGATAATAACTCAAATTCGTGACAGCTAAAAATCTGTTTCTGCGCAGAAATCCAAATCTATTATCAACTTTCTATCAAAGACTTTACTTGGCACAACAATGCAATAAAGTAAAGATACAAAGGTATTGCTACAGTAGTATCAAGCACCTTGACTCTAATATAAAACAAAAATTGCATAAATAAAATAATGGGTTGTCTCCCATAAGCGTTTTTCTTTAACGCCTTTCAGCTAGGCGCAGAAAGTGAAAATCAAGTAACAACAAGAGAAGAAGCATCCACATCATAATTTGTTCTAATAATAGAATCAAAAGGCAACTTCATTCTCTTTCTTGGGAAGTGTTCCATACCTTTCTTAAGAGGGAATTGATATTTAATATTTCCTTCTTTCATATCAATAATAGTACCAACGGTTCGAAGAAAGGGTCTTCCCAAAATAATAGGACAAGATGCATTGCATTCAATATCCAAAACAACAAAATCAACAGGGGCAAGGTTATTGTTAACCGTAATGTGAACATTGTCAAATCTCTCCAAAGGTTTATTTGTAGAATTATCAGCAAGATTAACATCCAAATAACAATATTTCAAAGGTGGCAAGTCAAGCATACCATAGAGTTTCTTAGGCATAACAGAAATACTTGCACCAAGATCACATAAAGCATTACAATCAAAATCATTGACCTTAATTTTAATGATGGGCTCCCAACCATCTTCTAACTTCCTAGGAATAGAAGCTTCAAGTTTTAATTCCTCTTCTCTAGCTTTAATGAGAGCATTTGTAATATGTTTTGTAAAGGCCAAGTTTATAGCACTAGTATTATGACTTCTAGCAAGTTTTTGCAAGAACTTAATAACTTCAGAGATATGACAATTATGAAATCAAAACAATTATGATCTAAATCAATGGGATCATTGTCCCCAACACTTTGAAAAATTTCAGCACTTTTATCACAAACAGTTTCAGCAGTTTCAGGCAATTTTTCATGCTTTGTATTAGAAGTAGAAACATTCCTAACACCAATTATTTTACCATTGATAGTAGGAGGTTTAGCAACATGTGAAGCATCAACATTACTAGTGGTGGTTATAGTCCAAACTTTAGCTACATTATTCTCTTTAGCAAGTTTTTCTTCTCTTTCCCACCTAGCATGCAATTCAGCCATCATTCTAATATTGTCATTAATTCGAACTTGAATAGCGTTTGCTGTAGCAAATGACTTAATATCTTTAGTTTCATTAGGCATAACTTTCAGTTTTAAAAGATCAACATCAGCAGCAAGACTATCAACCTTAGAAGCAAGAATATCAATTTTACCAAGCTTTTCCTCAACAGATTTGTTAAAAGCAGTTTGTGTACTAATAAATTCCTTAAGCATGACTTCAAGACCAGAGGGTACACTCCTACTATTGTTGTAACAATTACCATAAGAATTACCATAACCATTACCATTATTAGAAGGATATGGCATATAGTTGTTGTTACCAAAATTATTCCTATAAGCATTGTTGTTAAAATTATTATTTTTAATGAAGTTCACATCAACATGCTCTTCTTGAGCAACCAATGAAGCTAAAGGAACATTATTAGGATCAACATGAGATTTACCATTAACAAGCATAGACATAATAACATCAATCTTATCACTCAAGGAGGAGGTTTCTTCAACAGAATTTACCTTCTTACCTTGAGGAGTCCTTTCAGTGTGCCATTCAGAGTAGTTGATCATCATATCATCAAGAAACTTTGTTGCAGCACCCAAAGTGATGGACATAAAAGTACCTCCAGCAGCTGAATCCAATAGGTTCCTCGAAGAAAAATTTAATCCTGCATAAAAGGTTTGGATGATCATCCAAGTAGTTAGTCCATGGGTAGGGCAATTCTTTACCAAAGATTTCATTCTCTCCCATGGTTGGGCAACATGTTCATTATCCAATTGCTTAAAATTCATAATGCTACTTCTCAAAGATATAATTTTAGCAGGAGGATAATATCTTCAAATGAAAGCATCTTACATTTAGTCCATGAATCAATACTATTTTTAGGCAAAGATAGCAACCAATCTTTAGCTCTTCCTCTTAAGGAGAAAGGAAAAAATTTCAGTTTTATAATATCCCCATCTACATCCTTATACTTTTGCATTTTACAAAGTTCAACAAAATTATTAAGATGGGCAGCAACATCATCAGTACTAACACCAGAAAATTGCTCTCTCATAACAAGATTTAGTAAAGCAGGTTTAATTTCATAAAATTCTGCTGTAGAAGCAGGTGGAGCAATAGGAGTGCATATGAAATCATTATTATTTGTGCTAGTGAAGTCACACAACTTAGTGTTCTCAGGAGTATTCATTTTAGCAATAATAGAAATAAGTAAAGCAAACCGAATTAAATAAAGTAAAACAAGTAACTAATTTTTGTGTGTTTTTGATATAAAGAAAGCAAACAAGACAGAAAATAAATAAAGCAAGACAATAAACAAAGTAAAGAGATTGGGTGTGATAGACTCCCCTTGCAGTGTGTCTTGATCTCCCCGGCAACGGCGCCAGAAAAGTAGCTGCTTACGCGTGACGGGTCTTGCAACGGCGCCAGGAAGTAGCTCCTTGTGACGGTAAAGCACACGTCTGTTGGGAACCCAAGATGAAGGAATGATGCGTATAGCAGCGAGTTTTACCTCAGTAAGAAACCAAGATTATCGAACCAGTAGGAGATGAAGACCACGTGAAGGTTGTTGGTGAAGGAGTGTACTGCGGCGCAACACCAGGGATTCCGGTGCCAACGTTGTCGAGGATATGACCACGGCAGATGCTACGGGGTAGCACATGAGAGATGTAGAGCAAGGCGGCGTTGGAGATTCCGGAAACGAGTCGGCACACGATGTACCCAGGTTCACGTCCCCTCGGTGGAGGATCGCTACGTCCTGCTATAAATCACTATGATCATACTGTCGCCAGCGTTAGGCGACTTGCTTTGTGGTAGCCGCCGGAGGCGGAGGGGGAGATTGTATCTAATCTGAGATCTAATGAGAGATAATCTGTCCTCAAGGAGGTACCCCTGATGTCTTTATATATGCAGCCACCTAGGGTTTACAGGTATAAGGCCTCTTGGGCCACTACGCTTCCTTCATGGGCCTTGTGCAGATCGAGTCGCTCCTGGCTTCAATCGCCAGGGCGCTTGGTCCAGTCGCCCGCCGACTGGAGCTGTCCTGGGCTGTCTTCAACTGGCGAGTGAGCTGGGTGATGGACCCCCTAGGGTGTATCCCCATCAGTAGTCCCCGAGCGCGTCGTGGATTCGGCGCGAGCTTAAGGCAAGGAGCGAAGAGGCTTGGCGATGGACTGTGGCGAATCGGCGATGGGCTCCTGAAACAGAGGAAATAACCGTGAAGCAGGAGGTGGTCGAAGCGAGCCAGTCGGTGTAGGACAGTCGGCGTGGACAAGTTGGTGTGAAGCAGCCATTGAGAGTCAGTCGGCGAGGAATTCGGTCGTGGTGAAGGAGTTGATGAAGCCGTCGGCTGCGGGGAGCTTGGCGAGTCAGCTGAGTAGGTCCAGTCGGCTATGGGTGAATCCCCGGGCGAGACGAGTCCTCTCCGAGAGAGTATCGGAGCACCGCGAGCCAAAGTAGAAGCCCATAGGTTGTTGATGAAGAAGTCGTCGAGTTGCGAATATATCAACATGGTGGTGACCTGGGCGTTGCTTCGGAGCAATGTCGCTGTTGAGCCCCAAGTGTAGATGTTATGCCGCCGCGAGTGGACGCAGACATGACTAAGCCGAGCGGTGATGGTGTTGATGTAGCTGTATTCCTCGGTAATGTATATGTATAGTTCTACCGTACGGAACACGCTGCCAGCAGCCGACGTTGCCAAGTCGCACATAGACGACACCACGTGTATTTAGCCGTAAATTGCCAACAGCAGATGTTCCAATGCAGAAGATTAGAAGAGCGGAAGTAGACGACATTTTTAACTGTGGAAGCTGGCGGCACGGCATGAAGCATTAGTCTTCCTTGAATTTCATGCACGAACATGCCATCCAGTCTTGCTCCTCACGTGGAGGCGTACCAATTGCTTGAAGATGACTTGTTCCTTTTCTTTTGGTAAGTTCACGAAGCAGACAAGAAGCCATTAAGTGACCTTGAGATTTGATCTTGGAGAGCTGCTCACGTTGTTTCCCGTGACACCGGATTAACACGGCGCAACCATGGCAATCAGGCATCATTTCAAGCGCTGCGCCTCATCTATTTGTTGAGCCCGGTCTGTAGTACCATTGTTGGCTGCTCGATATAGTGGGACGTAACTATCCAGGTATCTGGGCGGCCTTGGCGGAGGCAGCGACGAGGTCGCGGCGACGAGGTCACTGCTGTTGTTGTTTGATGTAGACGTGATGGATATAATAGGCTGCGGCCAAGGGCAAGCGTCGATGTCGAACCCTCGGACGCAGCAGTCACAACTTGTTGGCGAGATATCATTGCGCTGGATATGCGCTCAGTATATCTAGTGGATGCAGTCCCCAAGGCTCGAGGCGGCTTCGATGAAGGCGGCTTGAGTCTTCTTTTCCTTGATATCTCGGTGTGTCATCCAAGCGAAGTGAGTCCGCGAGTGCGGCGAGAGTGAATTTCGGAGAGCAGCGACTGGTGAATCCCCGAGCGTGGCGATGGCGAGCTGCGGAGGCCGACGATGACGATCCCGGGAGACTGGCGACCGGCGATGATGAGCTCGGGAGACTGACGACCGGCGAGTCCCCGATCGTGGCGATGACGAGCCCGGGAGACTGGCGTCCGGCGAGTCTCCGAGCGTGGCGATGACGAGCCCGGGAGACCGGTGATGACGAGTCCGGGAGACTGGCGACCGGCGAGTCCCCGAGCGTGGCGATGACGAAGTCGGGCGATCGGCTAGTAGCGCTGTCTGTAGCGCGCCGAGTCCCCGAGCATGGCGAGTGGCGAGCTCGGGCGACCGACGAGTCCCCGAGCGTGGCGAGGACGAGGTCGGGCGATCGGCGAGTAGCGCTGTCTGTAGCGCGCCGAGTCCCCGAGCATGGCGAGTGGCGAGCTCGGGCGACCGGCGAGTGGCGCTGTCTGGAGCGCGCCGAGTCCCCGAGCGTGGCGGATGGAGAGCTCGGGCGACCGGCGAGCGGCGTTGTCAAGAGCGCGCCGAGTCCCCGAGCGTGGCGGATGGCGAGCTCGGGCGACCGGCGAGTGGCGCTGTCAAGAGCGCGCCGAGTCCGCGAGCGTGGCGAGTGGCGAGCTCGGGCGACCGGCGAGCGGCGTTGTCAAGAGCGTGCCGAGTCCCCGAGCGTGGCGAGTGGCGAGCTCGGGCGACCGGCGAGCGGCGTTGTCAAGAGCGTGCCGAGTCCCCGAGCGTGGCGAGTGGCGAGCTCGGGCGACCGGCGAGCGGCGTTGTCAATAGCGCGCCGAGTCCCCGAGTGTGGCGGATGTCGAGCCCGGGAGACCGGTGATGACGAGTCCGGGAGACTGGCGACCGGCGAGTCCCCGAGTGTGGCGATGACGAGGTCGGGCGATCGGCGAGTAGCGCTGTCTGTAGCGCGCCGAGTCCCCGAGCATGGCGAGTGGCGAGCCGCGGAGGCTAGCGAGTGGCGAGCCGTGGAGGCTGGCGACTGGCGAGTCCCGGAGACGGTCGTCCGGCCAGTCCCCGAGCGTGGCGAAGGTGCGGGCGATGCTGATGGCAAGGATGGCGAGTAGGTCGCCACTGCGTGGTGCTGTTCCTGCGGAAAGAAAATAAAACAATTGTTTTGTATGGGCCAGTGTTAGGGCGTTGAATTTGTAAAAATGTAATGAGCAGTATCGCTGTGGCGACTAAATAATTTTATGCATGTCGCTATGTTTCCCAGTCGCTTCAGCGATCCCGATGAAGGCTACCGCTTGACTGTTTTCCTTGCCGAGCCGGGCGTCCCCAGTCGTAGTACGTAGTCATATAGCGCGAGTAGCAGCCTCATCGGTGGCGTTTATTTGATGTTGTTTCTTATAGCGTGCCTCTCGTCGTGGCCCGTGGGGCCAGTCGCATGGCGACTCCAAAGGGGTTCTTGATTTGGCGTGTTTTCCTTGGCGAGCCGCGGGTCCGTTTTGCTTGGTCCCTGGTCGAAGTATTTAGCCGTTCAAGTCACCTGCCTAAGGTAGAGGAGGGCGATTAGTTTGCCTGATGACTGCGGAGGCGAGTCGCATCTCGTGGCCCGGGAGGCCAGTCGCTTAGCAACCCCAAGGAGGGCTCCGTACTCGGCGTTTTTCCTGGACGCGTTGGGCCGCTGTGGCGACCTCGCTAGCGCGATACTTAGCTTTTCAGGTCGCTCTGTCCAAGGTAGAGAGGGACATGGGTGCCCGGAGGCGGAGCCGAGCCGGTCATCTTGGCCCGTAAGGCCAGTCGAGCGTGCGACTCCAATGGAGGTCCTTCCCCCGGCGTCGCGGTGGTCGAGCCGGAGCTCGCACTACTTAGCCGGTTCGGGCTTCTCCGCCAAAGGTTGATGACGGCAATTGAAATTTCATCCCGAAGGAAGAGGACACCCAGTGGTGAGGTGCGCGGCATGGCGCAGAGCTCTCTTTGGCGACTCGGAGTTGGCGAAGTCGACGCGGCGGACATGGTCTACGCGGCGGACTGGGGCGCGTTGTGGCGTAGTGGCGAGGTTGGGCGACCAGCGATTGGCGCTGGCAGGAGCGCGCCAAGTCCCCGAGCGTGGCGAGTGGCGAGCTCGGGCGACCGGCGAGTGACGCTGTCTGGAGCGCGCCGAGTCCCCGAGCGTGGCGGATGGAGAGCTCGGGCGACCGGCGAGCGGAGTTGTCAAGAGCGCGCCGAGTCCCCGAGCTTTGCGGATGGCGAGCTCGGGCGACCGGCGAGTGGCGCTGTCAAGAGCGCGCCGAGTCCCCGAGCGTGGCGAGTGGCGAGCTCGGGCGACCGGCGTTGTCAAGAGCGCGCCTAGTCCCCGAGCGTGGCGGATGGCGAGCTCAGGCGACCAGCGAATGGCGCTGTGTGGAGCGCGCCGAGTCCCCAAGCGTGGCGAGGGGCGAGCTCAGGCGACCGGCGAGTGGCGCAGTCAGGAGCGCGCCGAGTCCCCGAGCGTGGCGAGGGGCGAGAAAGACGCCATGCCATCTGTTAAATGCTGGCAGAGTCGGTGTGGCTGGCGAGTCGCCAAGCGCGGCGAGCCGATGATGACGAGTCCGCGACGGGCGAGCTCCCGAGCATAGCGAACCGGTGATGGCGAGTCCGCGGCGGACGAGTCGCCTACTGGCGTGTCAGAGCCCGCGCTGGCGAGACCGTGTTGGGCGAGAGGCCGCGAAGGCTGCTGACGGGAAGTCCCCGGGTGAGGCGGATATCCGGCGGCCGAGTCGCCGAGTATGGCGATTCCCGATGGGCGATTCTGGCGGCACGTATCAGCTGGCGGCCCCCCGTATCAGCTGGCGCGCCGCAAGACGACCCGGCTCCCCTTAATTTGCTCTTTCTCCCATGTATCCTCCAAAACATGCGTACATGTCCAATCTCCCATGTATGCCGCCGCTGATACGTGGCCAGATGCAATCTGGTGATTGAAGATGATGATGGGTCTCGCCCGGATCACCACTCCAAGCGCCGCATGCCCCACGGTGGGCGCCACTGTCGAGGATATGACCACGGCAGATGCTACGGGGTAGCACATGAGAGATGTAGAGCAAGGCGGCGTTGGAGATTCCGGAAACGAGTCGGCACACGATGTACCCAGGTTCACGTCCCCTCGGTGGAGGATCGCTACGTCCTGCTATAAATCACTATGATCATACTTGTCGCCGGCGTTAGGCGACTTGCTTTGTGGTAGCCGCCGGAGGCGGGGGGAGATTGTATCTAATCTGAGATCTAATGAGAGATAATCTGTCCTCAAGGAGGTACCCACGATGGCTTTATATATGCAGCCACCTAGGGTTTACAGGTATAAGGCCTCTTGGGCCACTACGCTTCCTTCATGGGCCTTGTGCAGATCGAGTCGCTCCTGGCTTCAATCGCCAGGGCGCTTGGTCCAGTCGCCCGCCGACTGGAGCTGTCCTGGGCTGTCTTCAACTGGCGAGTGAGCTGGGTGATGGACCCCCTAGGGTGTATCCCCATCAAACGTGGAACCTTCACAACACAATCAAGATACTTTGCCCCAACTTAACACTGATGTTGTCAATCTCACCGGCTTGCTGAAAACAAAGGATTAAACGTATGGTGTGGAGAATGATGTTTGCTTGCAAAGAACAACAGAGAACAATGATTGCAGTAGGTTGTATTTTAGATGTAAAAGAATGGACCGGGGTCCACAGTTCAATAGTGGTGTCTCTCCAATAAGATAAATAACATGTTGGGTGAACAAATTACAGTTGGACAATTCACAAAATAGAGAGGGCATAACAATGCACATACATATCATGATGACTACTATGAGATTTACTTAGGGCATTACGACAAAGAACATAGACCGCTATCCAGCATGCATCTATGCCTAAAAAGTCCACCTTCGGGTTAGCATCCGCACCCCTTCCAGTATTAAGTTGCAAACAACACACAATTGCATTAAGTACTATGCGTAATGTAAACAATGCAAATATCCTTAGACAAAGCGTTGATGTTTTATCCCTAGTGGAAACAGCACATCCACAACCTTAGAACTTTCTGTCACTGTCCCAGATTCAATGGAGGCTTGAACCCACTATCTAGCATAAATACCCCCTCTTGGAGTTACAAGTATCAACTTGGCCAGAGCCTCTACTAGCAACGGAGAGCATGCAAGATCATAAACAACACATATATGATAGATCAATAATCAACTTGACATAGTATTCCATATTCATCGGATCCCAACAAACAAAACATGTAGCATTACAATAAGATGATCTTGATCATGATAAGAAGCTCACAAGATCTAAACATGATGGCATAATAGGAGAAGACAACCATCTAGCTACTACTATGGACCCATAGTCCAAGGATGAACTACTCACTCATCAGTCTGGAGGCGAGCATGGTGATGTAGAGCCCTCCGGTGATGATTCCCCTCTCCGGCAGGGTGCCGGAGGAGATCTTCAGAACTCCCCGAGATGGGGTTGACGGCGGCAGCGTCTCAGGAACTTTTCTCGTATTTTGGCTCTCGGTACTAGGGTTTTCCGATACGAAGGAATATATAGGCGAAGAGGCAGCGTCGGGGAGCCAGGGGGTGGCCTCCCCACACTTGGGCGCGCCAGGGGGCTGGGCCGCGCCGCCCTATGGGGTGGCCCCCCTGCTTCGATGTTCTGGAGTCCTCCGTGGAAAATAGGGCCGTGGGCTTTTGTTTCGTCCAATTACGAGAATATTTTCTGTGTAGGATTTCTGAAACCAAAAACAGCAGAAAACAGGAACTGGCGCTTCGACATCTTATTAATAGGTTAGTACCGGAAAATGCATAAAAATGATATAAAGTATGAATAAAACATGTAGGTATTGTCATAAAACTAGCATGGAACATAAGAAATTATAGATACGTTGGAGACTTATCAAGCATCCCCAAGCTTAGTTCCTACTCGCCCTCGAGTAGGTAAACGATAAAAAGAATAATTTCTGAAGTGACATGCTACCAACACTAGTTGAATGCCCGTGCGTTGCTACGGACGTACCGATCATCGTCTTATTTCAGCTATGCGTTAATCTTTCACTTCTCCCGCCATTTTTACCCCTATACCAGAAAATGCAAAACAAGAACGAGTTATCTTCCTCCTATAGCCCACTCCACCATCACATCTAGTATCACCTCCCGAGAGTGGGTGAGCTGCAACTTCAGAGAGACCGTATTTTCCACATATAGGCACCCTATGTTGTCACGAAGAAAGGAAAAATCTTTGAGTACTCAATCATGCGTCATCCTTTCTATTGACAGAACATTTTTGTTGACTGAACTTTTCTGACACAGCAACGGTGAGCTTCGTTGCAGATTGAGCTCCACTAAGAGCTCTTTGTCCTTCTTGGTCTCCGTGAGTAGGTAGTGCCCAATGTCCATGTCCATTGCTGACCAGTCCAGGATGAAACTTGTCTCCCTGCACACACAAAAGGGGAAAAATATACTGTCAGGCAATTCCATTGAGTAGCTTATGCACAAACGCATCTGCAAGATTTCGGATCTAGGAACTCACGTAGCACTTGGTCGACGGGTTGTGGGTGGTGTTGCTCAGCGATGGCATGCAAGGGCGGTGCACGGCGGCGTTGTTCTTCTCGAAATAGATTAAATGGGAGCTTGCATCCATCCGGTGAACAGATCCTGCGGTGCGACAAGATTTCTCGGCCGCGCCCATCCCGTTAGGCCCAGCCATCGCCCAGCGCCGCCCAGCGCCACCACCGCACTGCCTTGATCGTCCCCATCAGCCAGGCATGGATCCGGAGCTCCACCGTTAGGTATTGGCTCGCTTGCTCCCTACCCTCGGCTGCTCACCCTGGGTGATAGGACGGCGCAGGGAGCGGGGGGAGGGGGGTGATGGTTGGCCTACCGGGGCGACCCTCTAGGTAGGAGGATATCTCTAGATTGATTGATTCTTGATGGACGTGACTACAAAGTGGTCAGCCACAATATAGTCTTACAATGTGGTCAGTCCGACCAGGTGGCTTTTCCATTTTGGGAAATAGAAACAAAACCAAATATTTCCGAAAGTAGAAAGATAGGCAACTGCTGCCAACCCCCATATTCTTTCTCAAGATAATACACATATCCATTAGGAAAACACGAACTAACATGACCAGAAAGGAGCCAGGAAAATATAACAAAGATCAACGAGAGAAGAACTGGGCGCAATGATCTAGGAAAATATACATCCCTGAAACGTAGGGTCAATCTCTTTTCTGCGAAGGTAAATTACATTCTTACCTCTGTCAAAACCTGAAGCAAGAAAACATCCCCTTTCTCTGATGAGAAATCTCCTATCTTACTTCCTCCCTACAATTTTTCTACATGAAAAATAATCTGTATGATGCAGATGGATGAAGCAGCTTGCTGTAATATTTACATCCATGGTTTTGGTAGCTGAGTTTCCCTGTAACATCCAATTTGACAAATGATTCTCCAATTGGCGTACTTAGATCTAGTGGGATTGTCCTATACCGATTGAGTTACTTTCTCCAATGTAATCTAGTATTCATCTGTTGGCTTCTCCGTGTAGAAACCTGAATTTATTTCAATAAAAAAACTTGTTACTTCAGGCAAAGCTCATATTTGTGCGACCACTTATCTGCATAACAAAAAGAGATAAAGTGTCTTCGGATTGATTAATGCACAAAAATTATGGGAAAAACATCAGAAATATATACTTCTATGATGAACTAATATACTTCTAGTCCAGAAGCTAATATACTTCTATGTACAAGCTAATGTGCATCTACAAATGCAGGGCACTGAAATTTAAGCATGTACTTCACCAAACTTAAAATATACTTCTATGATGAACTAATATACTTCTAGTCAACAAGCTAATATACTTCTATGTACAAGCTAATATACTTCTATGTACAAGCTAATATACATCTACAAATGCAGGGCACTGAAGTTTAAGCATATATACTTCATCAAACTTAAATTATACTTCTATGATGAACTAATATACTTCTACTCCAGGAGCTAATATACTTCTATGTATGTACAAGCTAATGTACATCTAGAACTGCAGGAAACACAAAATCAACCAATTATGTTGGGCTACATATGCACAACAATAGACCAAAATCGAGTATTAGAGCAATGACAAATGGAATCAATGAGCTACACATGAAGCAAAAATTCCTTCGTGTATTACATCTCTGCCCGAGGATTACAACGAAAATAATCTGTCCAAGCAGTCAGCTGTGTGCTCCACACCAGATCATCTACAATCCCCACCGAATCTACACGAGTTTCGCTGAACACACCGAACAAAGTGTATCAGATCCGTGGTACCAAACGACTGAGACCGCGCAAAATCACATGGACCTCCTAGTACAAATCCATCCTAATCCAACGACAAAAGGGCATGGAGCATTACCTTTCTGCAGTAGCAGCTGTGAATCGTCGGGAATCGCAAGGAATAGCCGTTAAATCGCAGCGAAGTGTCCCCTTCCGATGTCCGCCTACGTCTTCTTCCCTTGAGATTTTGATGGATGGTAGCGGCGAGCGCCTAGGCCGTCTCCGGTAGGAGCAGCAGCGGCACGCTTCGACCGACGGGAGGCGGCGCAGACGCCAGCCGGGAGCGATGAGCTCGTCACCACGGAACAGGGGAGCTGGGCAGGTCAGGCACAAGTTAGAAATTGCGTTGATTCTATACCAGGGCAAGTAAAGACACATACCGAAAATAAAACATTCTATATTTAATTTGTATTGATTGAGAATCGCTTTGATTGATTCCTTCCATAAATCACACGCGGGGGGAGTGAAAAAGTGTGGGACGATGTAGAGGCCGTGAGATTAGATTGGACGGCCAGGATCTTTTCAATGACGACCACCAAACGCGTTGAGTGTCAAACGACCAACTCCCATTTAATAGTAAAGATGATCTTGATCAATACTATTGTAAAGCATATGAGATGAATGAAGTGACTCAAAGCAATGGTTTATAGTTTACTAACAAATAGATAAGGGATTTCTATTTTCGTGCCCTCGGTTCCTTAGTTGTGCTCAGTTTTCCCCAGCTCCTTAGTTTTTCCTCAGTTTTCCCCAAGACCTTGTCTGAAACCATAACAGATGCTATAACGGCCGGTTGCCCGACGGTTGACCGTTATCTTCGACTAGTGGGGCCACGTAGAGCCCGCAAAGACACGTCGGACCATCCATCTTTGTTTGACCGTAAGCATCGCTGTATCCCTGACCAAAACACACACGAGTGGGGCTTCGGTATATCGAATGACAAGTGGGCCATGGCGCTGATACAAGGGGCAATACACGGGTAGGAATAGATTTTTAAACGGAGCTCTACAGCGATGGCACGGAGGAGGTGGCCTGCGTGGTGCCGAGATGAGATCGACGTCCACAAAGAGCTGCATGAGGCGAGACCGGACGCATTAGATAGATATGAACTAGACGCGTTTAACCATGCAAAGAAGAGAAGAAATGGTCGACGACATCGACGACTACCTCAAAACTTTGACTGACCGTGTCCGACACGAACGCGAGCAATGTAGAGAAAACTAGTGTCTCTCCTTTACGGCGTGTATAGATGGGTGCTAGAAGAGTGTGGTGGCGAAGGGAAAGACCTCGCGGTGGTCCGTGGCGTCCAGCATAGCGGGCGGCGTGGCCGTGCCCACGTCGGCGTGGATGCATGTTCGGCATTGGCATCAGCATGTACGTTCGGCATTGACCTCGGCGGTATCTCTGGTGTGTCAGTGATCGAATGAGGGGACGGGATTGAGGGTGCATCCCGACGGTGACCTAGCGGTGGCGTCGAGCATAGCCGTTCGACCATGCCGATATCGGCATCGGCAAAGTTTGGAGGCTGTGGTGCTCGAATCAAAGAGGGATTTGTTTCTTGTACGCCAAAAGTGATTTGAAACAAGTTTCGTGTTGAAGGTTAGGTAACGAAAGTTTGTAACTAAGCCCAAAATTATACTAGCGCCATGGTGAGGTTCTTTTTGATAGAGCTATACGGTTGGGCAAACTTTTTTGACACTTTTTAGATAGGGTTCCTTGTTGTTACACGTATGGCATCATGTATGGCAAATTTGGGATCATTTGGAGATGTTCGAAAAAATCACTTTGCTTAAACGCATGCTGTTTTGTCTCACTGAAACCAGCTTTTCAGGTCAAAACCTCGAAAAACAGCATCATGTATGGCATCATTTTCGCCATAAATTTCAAATTTTGTGAAACTTTCCCTTTTAGATATTCCTTGTTGTTATAGATATGGCATAATGTATGCCAAATTTGGTTAGGTCTCACTCGAAACCAGCTTTTGTAACAAGTTAGGTTTTTCGACCTTCTCAAAAGGGATTTTTTTCTACCTTCTCTAAATGACCTCAAAAATCATACGGACGATCTTCTATACAAAGATAGGTAGATTGTTTCGTTTTTACATTTTTTTGAACTTTTATTTCCCTTTATAATACCCATTTGTTTTCAGGTCAAAACCTCAAATACGAGAGATAGATAGATTGGTTCGTTTATCATTTTTACCGTGAATAGTAATGGCTACAAGAAATCGGTAATGGTCTATCAATTTTTGCGTGAAAAGTAATGGATACAACAAATCGGTGATGGTTTATCATTTTTTGCGTGAAAATTAATGGCTACAACAAATCGGTGATGGTTTATCATTTGGGATTTTCGTGAAAATTAATGGCTACAACAAATCGGTGACAGTTTATCATTTTTTGCGTGAAAATTTATGGCTACAACAAATCGGTGATGGTTTATCATTTTTTCCGTGAAAAGTAATGCCTAAAAGAGTTTATAATTTTTAGCGCGTGAAAATAAATACAGAAAACCGCCCTTTAGCATACTTAGAGAGTGGAAGGTAACCGCCGACAGAGAGAGGGGTTATCCTGCCCGTTAGATCATACGATCAACGGTCGGCGGGCACGATCCGCGTGACATGGGCTAGACCAATCAGGGCAATGTTGCACGTGTGAGAGAATTTGTGGAGGGAGAGGGCAAAACTGAGTAGTATCAAGAAACAAGGGCACCTATGTAAAAAACAGACTAAGGGATTCAAATATGAGATTTAAAAAATGGAAAATGCGTGTTTTGTACAATAAAACCCATCTTGGCCTATCTCAAACTATTTGCAATACAAATATACATGAGTGTGAGAATTGTGGCCTCATTTAGACAAAGTATGTTTTGGGGAAAGCTGTTTTGGGAAGGGCTTATTGTGGAAAACCATGCACCTTCATAGCTACTAGGTGATTTGAGAAGGCCTTTGAGAAGTGGCAATTTGTGGTAAAACTTGATTTATCTATGACTTATCTATGTTTTGAGAACTGGCAATTTGTGGTAAAGACTCCATGAGTATGTGCCACTATTTTTCAGAATTTTTTGCACATTAAATGACTCATTTAACTAGTTAATCCCATTTGTTGACTGTACTGTTGACCAACTACTTGAGGGTAAAACTGAGCATATTGCACTAGCCGAGTATTAGCACTCAAGGGGGAAACTGAGCACACAAAAAATGCTAGTATAATGCTCGAGGTTATACCCGAGTATATCTAAATTTCCGGGGTTAGACTCGAGGACGTGTGTTGCGGTGCAGAAATGAAAGACGTGCAATTGTTGACGCGTAGACGCCGGTCGCGGTGCGAAGTCGAAGACGTGCAATCGTGGACGCGTGGCGCATTGCGAAGTCCAAGACGTGCGGACGTGCGGCGGTGGACGCGTAGGACGCGGGTCGCATTAACCACCCCTTGCCTTTATAGACGCCTCCTCCCACTATCTCTGTCACTCTCACTCGCCTACGCAACGCCGCCTCTCTCACGTCCCATCATCTTCTCCAAAGCAAAAACCCTCTCTCTCCCTCTCCTCTGCCGGCGAGATGGACAAGGAGAATGCCAATCCCATCGTCCACGGCGCCGTCGGCTCCAAGCGCGACGCCTCCCTCTTCGACGTCGTCCCCTCAACGGACGTCGCCGCCGTCCCCTCAACGGACGTCGCCGCCGCCGCCGCCGGTGCATCGGACGCTGCTGCCGCCGGTCGCGGCCAGATCCCGCCGGGATGGGACCCCTACGAGCCGGTGCCGTACGTCCCGCCCCCGAACCGCTACGACACCTCCATAGAGGACCCATGGAACGAGGTAACTACGGTTTGCTTCCTTTTTTTGTTCCCCGTTCCTTTTGAACCCTATTTGTGCTGGTGTAGATGGATCCGTGGATGGATGAGTATTGGGCTAATATTTGCGCCGATTTTATTCCATTTTGCTTTGATCCCTCCTTGATTTCGTTTAAGATTTGGGGTTCGGCCGTTCGATTAATTTATGCAAGTAATAATGGGATCTCAATCGGTTAATTTATGCAAGTAATCATAGGATCTCAATCAGTTATTTTATGCACGAATCAAAAGATATCAACCGTTTAATTTGCAAATAATCTGGAATGTGTTCAAGTTCAGATCTGAAATCTGTTTCTTTGCCTATGATGAATCGGTGGGCATGATACGTCTCCAACGTATCGATAATTTCTTGTGTTCCATGCCACATTATTGATGTTATCTACATGTTTTATGCACACTTTATGTCATATTCGTGCATTTTCTGGAACTAACCTATTAACAAGATGCCGAAGTGCCGATTCTGTTGTTTTCTGCTGTTTTTGGTTTCAGAAATCCTAGTAAAGAAATATTCTCGGAATTGGACGAAATAAAAGCCCAGAGGCCTATTTTCTCACGAAGCTTCCAGAAGACCGAAGACGAGACGGAGAGGGGCCACGGGGTGGCCAAACCCTAGGGCGGCGCGGCCCCACCCCTGGCCGCGCCGGCCTATGGTGCGGGCCCCCCGCGCCGCCTCTCGACTTGCCCTTCCGCCTACTTAAAGCCTCCGTGACGAAACCTCCAGTACCGAGAGCCACGATACGGAAAACCTTCCAGAGACGCCGTCACCGCCGATCCCATCTCGGGGGATCCTGGAGATCACCTCCGGCACCCGCCGGAGAGGGGAATCATCTCCCGGAGGACTCTACACCGCCATGGTCGCCTCCGGAGTGATGAGTGAGTAGTCTACCCCTGGACTATGGGTCCATAGCAGTAGCTAGATGGTTGTCTTCTCCCCATTGTGCTATCATTGTCGGATCTTGTGAGCTGCCTATCATGATCAAGATCATCTATATGTAATTCTATATGTTGCGTTTGTTGGGATCCGATGAATAGAGAATACTTGTTATGTTGATTATCAAAGTTATGCTTAAGTGTTGTTTATGATCTTGCATGCTCTCCGTTACTAGTAGATGCTCTGGCCAAGTAGGTGCTTTTAACTCCAAGAGGGAGTACTTATGCTCGATAGTGGGTTCATGCCTGCATTGACACCGGGACGATGACGAGAAAGTTCTAAGGTTGTGTTGTGCTTGTTGCCACTAGGGATAAAACATTGATGCTATGTCTAAGGATGTAGTTGTTGATTACATTACGCACCATACTTAATGCAATTGTCTGTTGCTTTGCAACTTAATACTTGGAGGGGTTCGGACGATAACTCGAAGGTGGACTTTTTAGGCATAGATGCAGTTGGATGGCGGTCTATGTACTTTGTCATAATGCTCAATTAAATCTCACTATACTCATCATGATATGTATGTGCATTGTCATGCTCTCTTTATTTGTCAATTGCCCAACTGTAATTTGTTCACCCAACATGCTGTTCGTCTTATGGGAGAGACACCTCTAGTGAACTGTGGATCCCGGTCCAATTCTCTTTCTTGAAATACAATCTCATCGCAATACTTGTTTTTACTGTTTTCTCTGCAAACAATCATCTTCCACACAATACGGTTAATCATTTGTTACAGCAAGCCGGTGAGATTGACAACCTCACCTGTTTCGTTGGGGCAAAGTACTTTGGTTGTGTTGTGCGAGTTCCACGTTGGCGCCGGAATCTCTGGTGTTGCGCCGCACCACATCCCGCCGCCATCAACCTTCAACGTGCTTCTTGGCTCCTCCTGGTTCGATAAACCTTGGTTTCTTTCTGAGGGAAAACTTGCTGCTGTGCTCATCATACCTTCCTCTTGGGGTTGCCCAACGAACGTGTGAAATACACGCCATCAAGCATATTTTCCGGCGCCGTTGCCGGGGAGATCAAGACACGCTGCAAGGGGAGTCTCCACTTCTCAATCTCTTTACTTTGTTTTTGTCTTGCTTTATTTTATTTACTACTTTGTTTGCTGCACTAAATCAAAATACAAAAAAATTAGTTGCTAGTTTTACTTTATTTGCTTTGTCTTGTTTGCTATATTGAAAACACAAAAAAATTAGTTACTAGCATTTACTTTACTTATTTCATCATGTTTCCTTTTAATTTTACCACAAAGAACATACCGGTAGGACGTGGGTCTATAGTTGGGAGAAATAACATAGAAGAATTCTTCAACCATGTTAGTACCATTGAAAATTTTGAAGATAGACACTTGATAGACCTTGCGCCTACTTATGAAATTGCTGCTGCGCATTTAGTTCGCTTGTTGGAAACCAAATTTGGTGGTCTAGCAAGAGAAGCTAGAAAGGTCTTTGCTAAATTTAATATGCTTGGTTCTCCTACTAATTTTGCTAGTCTCCTTGAAAAGATGGATATGGATAGAATAAGATACACTAATAATATTGATGATGGTGGGGAGATCAAAGCACCAATACCATGCAAGCTCCTAGCTATGAATGATGCACTAGAAAATAATTATGCTTGGCTTGTTCCTGAAAATTTGTTTGATGAGAGTAGCACGCCTAAGACTAATGAAAAGGGAGATGCTAAAACTTATGTATCTAATATAATATGCCTGGTTGAGAAGAGCCCACACCCCGCTGTAGAAGTACCACCCTTTGATAATACTTGATACACACTTTCTGCGCCTAGCTGAAAGGCGTTAAAGAAAAGCGCTTATGGGAGACAACCCATGTTTTTACCTACAGTACTTTGTTTTTATTTTGTGTCTTGGAAGTTGTTTAATACTGTAGCAACCTCTCCTTATCTTAGTTTTGAGTTTTGTTGTGCCAAGTTAAGCCGTTGATAGAAAAGTAAGTACTAGATTTGGATTACTGCGCAGTTCCAGATTTTTTTGCTGTCACGAATCTGGGTCTATCTCCCTGTAGGTAGCTCAGAAAATTACGCCAATTTACGAGCATGATCCTCAGATATGTACGCAACTTTCATTCAATTTGAGCATTTTCGTTTGAGCAAGTCTGGTGCCATTTTAAAATTCGTCAATACGAACTGTTCTGTTTTGACAGATTCTGCCTTTTATTTCGCATTGCCTCTTTCGCTATGTTGGATGAATTTCTTTGATCCACTAATGTCCAGTAGCATTATGCAATGTCCAGAAGTGTTAAGAATGATTGTGTCACCTCTGAATATGTCAATTTATATTGTGCACTAACCCTCTAATGAGTTGTTTCGAGTTTGGTGTGGAGGAAGTTTTCAAGGATCAAGAGAGGAGTATGATGCAACATGATCAAGGAGAGTGAAAGCTCTAAGCTTGGGGATGCACCCGGAGGTTCACCCCTGCATATATCAAGAAGACTCAAGCGTCTAAGCTTGGGGATGCCCAAGGCATCCCCTTCTTCATCGACAAATTATCAGGTTCCTCCACTGAAACTACATTTTTATTCGGCCACATCTTATGTGCTTTTTCTTGGAGCGTCGGTTTGTTTTTGTTTTTGTTTTGTTTGAATAAAATGGATCCTAGCATTCACTTTATGGGAGAGATACACGCTCCGCTGTAGCATATGGACAAATATGTCCTTGGTTTCTACTCATAGTATTCATGGCGAAGTTTCTCCTTCGTTAAATTGTTATATGGTTGGAATTGGAAAATGATACATGTAGTAATTGCTATAAATGTCTTGGGTAATGTGATACTTGGCAATTGTTGTGCTCATGTTTAAGCTCTTGCATCATATGCTTTGCACCCATTAATGAAGAAATA
>NC_061510.1:81976151-81990548 GCF_022539505.1 Lolium rigidum
AGACTAAAATCCCGTGTGTCCTCAAGAACGTTTGGTCATTATAAGTAAACAAACCGGCTTGTCCTTTGTGCTAAAAAGGATTGGGCCACTCGCTGCAATTATTTCTCTCGCATTTTACTTACTTGTACTTTATTCTTCTGTTACATCAAAACCCCCTGAATACTTGTCTGTGAGCATTTACAGTCAATCCTTCATCGAAACTGCTTGTCAACACCTTCTGCTCCTCGTTGGGTTCGACACTCTTATTTATCGAAAGTACTACGATACACCCCCTATACTTGTGGGTCATCAGACATCAAGCACTTTTCTGGCGCCGTTGCCGGGGAGGAAAGGTAAAAGGCATTCATACTCCGGTCCCAGGTAAAGTACTTTTCTGGCGCCATTGTGTGAGTGTTCGAAGCTATTTCCTTTAGATCCTGCAATTGCATCTTTTTGTTTCTTGTTTACACTAGTTTGGCATAATGGACAACAATGAGCTTCTTATTCTATTTCCTGATTTAAGACATGGATGGTTTGATGCGAAAATTAAAAAACCCATGGAACATATTAGTATGAACACTTTGAATACCATTGTTGCTAATGATATAGAAAGTTCTAAGCTTGGGGAAGCTGGCTTTGATGAGCATGATATTTTTAGTCCCCCAAGCATTGAGGAGAAAATTTACTTTGATGATGCTTTGCCTCCTATTTATGATGATTATAATGATAGTAGTCTTTTAGTACCGCTCTGTTATGGAGGATAAATTTGATTATGATTACAATATGCCTCCTATATTTGATGATGAGAATAATAATGATAGCTACTTTGTTGAATTTGCTCCCACTACAACTAATAAAATTGATTATGCTTATGTTGGGAGTAGTAATAATTTTATGGATGAGACTCATGATAAGAATGTTTCATTTGATATTTATATTGTTGAGTTTGCTCATGATACTACTGAAAGTTATTATGAGAGAGGAAAATATGGTTGTGGAAATTTTCATGTTACTAAAATGCCTCTCTATGTGCTGAAATTTCTGAAGCTACACTTGTTTTATCTTCCTATGCTTGTAACTTTGCTCTTCATGAACTTGTTTCCTATGCATAGGAAGCATGTTAGACTTAAATGTGTTTTGAATTTTCCTCTTGATGCTCTCTTTTGCTTCAAATACTATTTCTTGCGAGTGCATCATTAAAACTGCTGAGCCCATCTTAATGGCTATAAAGAAAGAACTTCTTGGGAGATAACCCATGTGTTTATTTTACTACAGTACTTTTGTTTTATATTTGAGTCTTGGAAGTTGTTAATACTGTAGCAACCTCTCCTTATATTAGTTTTGTTGCATTGTTGTGCCAAGTAAAGTCTTTGATAGTAAGGTTCATACTAGATTTGGATTACTGCGCAGAAACAGATTTCTTGCTGTCACGAATCTGGGCCTAATTCTCTGTAGGTAACTCAGAAAATTATGCCAATTTGCGTGAGTGATCCTCAGATATGTACGCAACTTTCATTCAATTTGAGCATTTTTATCTGAGCAAGTCTGGTGCCTCAATAAAATTCGTCTTTACGGACTGTTCTATTTTGACAGATTCTGCCTTTTATTTCGCATTGCTTCTTTTGCTATGATGGATTTCTTTGTTCCATTGACTTCGAGTAGCTTTGTGCAATGTCCAGAAGTGTTAAGAATGATTGTGTCACCTCTGAACATGTGAGTTTTTGATTATGCACTAACCCTCTAATAAGTTTGTTTCGAGTTTGGTGTGGAGGAAGTTTTCAAGGGTCAAGAGAGGAGGATGATATACTATGATCAAGAAGAGTGAAGAGTCTAAGCTTGGGGATGCCCCCGTGGTTCATCCCTGCATATTTCAAGAAGACTCAAGCATCTAAGCTTGGGGATGCCCAAGGCATCCCCTTCTTCATCGACAAATTATCAGGTTCCTTCTCTTGAAACTATATTTTTATTCGGTCACATCATATGTACTTTACTTGGAGCGTATGTGTGCTTTTATTTTTGTTTTGTTATTTTCATTCTCTGAATAAATACATGCTTGTGTGGGAGAGAGACACGCTCCGCTGGTTCATATGAACACATGTGTTCTTAGCTCATAATGTTCATGGCGAAGGTTGAACTGCTTCGTTAATTGTTATATGGTTGGAAACGGGAAATGCTACATGTAGTAATTGGTAAAATGTCTTGGATAATGTGATACTTGGCAATTGTTGTGCTCATGTTTAAGCTCTTGCATCATATACTTTGCACCCATTAATGAAGAAACACCTAGAGCTTGCTAAATTTGGTTTGCATATTTGGTCTCTCTAAAGTCTAGATAATTTCTAGTATTGAGTTTTGAACAACAAGGAAGACGGTGTAGAGTCTTATAATGTTTACAATATGTCTTTTATGTGAGTTTTGCTGCACCGGTTCATCCTTGTGTTTGTTTCAAATAACCTTGCTAGCCTAAACCTTGTATCGAGAGGGAATACTTCTCATGCATCAAAAATCCTTGAGCCAACCACTATGCCATTTGTGTCCACCATACCTACCTACTACATGGTATTTCTCCGCCATTCCAAAGTAAATTGCTTGAGTGCTACCTTTAAAATTTCCATTCTTTACCTTTGCAATATATATCTCATGGGACAAATAGCTTAAAAACTATTGTGGTATTGAATATGTACTTATGCACTTTATCTCTTATTAAGTTGCTTGTTGTGCGATAACCATGTTTTCTGGGGACGCCATCAACTACTCATTGTTGAATATCATGTGAGTTGCTATGCATGTCCGTCTTGTCTAAAGTAAGGGAGACCTACCACTTTAATGGTTAGAGCATGCATATTGTTAGAGAAGAACATTGGGCCGCTAACTAAAGCCATGAATCATGGTGGAAGTTTCAGTTTTGGACATATATCCTCAATCTCATATGAGAACACTAATTGTTGCTACATGCTTATGCATTAAAGAGGAGTCCATTATCTCGTTGTCTATGTTGTCCCGGTATGGATGTCTAAGTTGAGAATAATCAAAAGCGAGAAATCCAAAATGCGAGCTTTCTCCTTAGACCTTTGTACAGGCGGCATAGAGGTACCCCTTTGTGACACTTGGTTAAAACATGTGTATTGCGATGATCCCGGTAGTCCAAGCTAATTAGGACAAGGTGCGGGCACTATTAGTATACTATGCATGAGGCTTGCAACTTGTAAGATATAATTTACATGATACATATGCTTTATTACTACCGTTGACAAAATTGTTTCATGTTTTCAAAACCAAAGCTCTAGCACAAATATAGCAATCAATGCTTCCCTCTGCGAATGGCCCTTCTTTTACTTTTATTGTTGAGTTAGTTCACCTATTTCTCTCCACCTCAAGAAGCAAACACTTGTGTGAACTGTGCATTGATTCCTACATACTTGCATATTGCACTTGTTATATTGCTTTGCATTGGCAAACTATCATTGAGATATACATGTTATAAGTTGAAAGCAACCGCTGAAACTTAATCTTCCTTTGTGTTGCTTCAATACCTTTACTTTGATTTATTGCTTTATGAGTTAACTCTTATGCAAGACTTATTGATGCTTGTCTTGAAAGTACTATCCATGAAAAGTATTTGCTTTATGATTCAGCTTGTTTACTCATGTCATTACCATTGTTTTGATCGCTGCATTCATTACATATGCTTACAATAGTATGATCAAGGTTATGATGGCATGTCACTCCAGAAATTATCTTTGTTATCGTTTACCTGCTCGGGACGAGCAGGAACTAAGCTTGGGGATGCTGATACGTCTCCGACGTATCGATAATTTCTTATGTTCCATGCCACATTATTGATGATATCTACATATTTTATGCATACTTTATGTCATATTTATGCGTTTTCCGGAACTAACCTATTGACGAGATGCCGAAGGGCCAGTTGCTGTTTTTGGTTCCAGAAATCCTAGTAAGGAAATATTCTCGGAATCGGACAAAATCAACGCCCAGCATCCTATTTTTCCCGGAAGGTTCCAGAGCATCGAAGAAGTACCGGAGAGGAGCCCTGGGGGCCCCCACACGCCACCCTGGCGCGGCCAGAGGGGGGGCCGCACCCCCTAGTGTGTGGGCCCACCAGGCCCCCTCCGAGGCTGCCCTTTCGCCTACTTAAAGCCTCCGTCGCGAAAACCCTATCACGTTCGACGAAACCAGAAAAAACCTTCCAGAGTCGCCGCCATCGCGAAGCCAAGATCTGGGGGACAGGAGTCTCTGTTCCGGCACGCCTCCGGGACGGGGAAGTGCCCCTGGAAGGCTCCTCCATCAACACCACTGCCATCTCCATCAACGCTGCTGTCTCCCATGAGGAGGGAGTAGTTCTCCATCGAGGCTCGGGGCTGTACCGGTAGCTATGTGGTTAATCTCTCTCCTATGTACTTCAATACAATAATCTCATGAGCTGCCTTACATGATTGAGATTCATATGATGATGCTTGTAATCTAGATGTCATTGTGCTAGTCAAGTGGATTTTACTTATGTGATCTCCGGAGACTCCTTGTCCCACGTGTGTAAAGGTGACAGTGTGTGCACCGTGTGGGTCTCTTAGGCTATATTTCACAGAATACTTATTCACCGTTATGAATAGCATAGTGAAGTGCTTATTTATATCTCTTTATGATTGCAATGTGTTTTGTATCACAATTTATCCGTGTGCTACTCTAGTGATGTTATTAAAGTAGTTTATTCCTCCTGCACGGTGTAATGGTGACGAGTGTGTGCATCGTGTAGTACTTGGCGTAGGCTATGATTGTGATCTCTTGTAGATTATGAAGTTAACTATTGCTATGATGGTATTGATGTGATCTATGCCTCCTTTCGTAGTGTGAAGGTGACAATGTGCATGCTATGTTAGTACTTGGTTTGGTTATGTTGATCCGTTATGCACTCTAAGGTTATTTAAATATGAACATTGAATATTGTGGAGCTTGTTAACTCCGGCATTGAGGGTTCGTGTAATCCTACACGCTTAGTGGTGTTCATCATCCAACAAGAGGGTGTAGAGTCTAGCATCTATCTATTTATTCTGTTATGTGATCAATGTTGAGAGTGTCCACTAGTGAAAGTATGATCCCTAGGCCTTGTTCCTAAATATCGCTATCGCTGCTTGTTTACTGTTTTACTGCATCTATACTTCCTGCAATATTACCACCATCAACCACACACCAGTCCTGGACAGCAAAGCACTTTTCTGGTGCCGTTGGTACTGCTTATATTTATTCATACCACCTGTATTTCACTATCTCTTTGCCGAACTAGTGCACCTATTAGGTGTGTTGGGGACACAAGAGACTTCTTGCTTTGTGGTTGCAGGGTTGCATGAGAGGGATATCTTTGACCTCTTCCTCCCTGAGTTCGATAAACCTTGGGTGATCCACTTAAGGGAAACTTGCTGCTGTTCTACAAACCTCTGCTCTTGGAGGCCCAACACTGTCTACAAGAATAGAAGCACCCGTAGATATCAGGTACTTTGGAGTTCGTGGATGCGAGTCATCAATGCCTCTGTCGCCGCTTTTTCTTCGGCGGTAGCCTCTGCATCCCAAGATCGGCGGCGACAGATTTTTTCGGCACCATCAAAAGGAGGAATGTTGTCTTCAATAGACCCATGGTTTTCCTCGTGGATATATAGCCATTTTTTGCGCCACCCTTGAACTGAATCAGGGAATTTGACATCGAAGTACTCGACATCAGGTCGAACGCAGATAACGACGCCACCTATATTATAGGCGACGTTGGCAGAGCCATTGTGGCGACAAAGAAAAAGGCGCTTCCATAAAGCCCAGTTAGGTTGAACTCCAAGGAAGGACTCGCAAAGGGTGATAAAGATCGAGATGTGGAGAATGGAGTTGGGAGTAAGATGGTGAAGGTGCAATCCGTACACGAAAAGCAACCCCCGAAGAAAATTGTGAATAGGGGCAGAGAGGCCACGGATGAGGTGATCAACAAAACTAACCCGATACTCCATTGGAGGGGTTGGGTAGCTTTCTTCGCCGGGGAAGCGCAGTGCGTCTTGCTTCTTGCTGATCCCCAGTTTCTTCAGCAAGTTAATATCTTGGGCAGAGATTTTGGATCTCTCCCACTCAGTACTCCCCAGATCCGCGGCAGCCATCTTGGATTCAGGAGTATTGTGCCTGGTGAGTCTGCGCGGTGGCATCAACAATGGCGCAGGAGCACAGTGCGAGCGTGGTGGAGCTCAAAGAACTATGGGGCGCAAGGAAGGATTTTGGCAGAGGATAGCAGAGGAGCGGCGCGAGCGAAAGTGTGGAAGGAGGAAGACGATGACCTTAAATAAAGGTGCGGTGAATCGGCGCACCGTTGGATGGAGAAAATGTGAGATAGATGGTGTACACGTGGAATAGGGGTAACAAAGTAATTTCAGTATGAAGGCGTTACAAGTGCGTGCGCCAGGAAAGCGGAGGACATGTGTCCCCCACTTGCATGACGTGTCAAATTGATGAGATTTCTGGGCCCGCAAGACAGAGAGAGAAAATTACCCGTGTCTTCCCGATAAATTGGTCGTGGCTATCATCAGCAATGATGTCACCTTGATAAAAGAAAATCTCGGGTATGAAGTTTCATAAGAGGAGCGACAGCAGAAGATTATTGATTATTTCGAGAGCCTTTGATCAAATAAAAGTTTTTAACCAAATGCTCGGGGGCTACTTTGGAAAAAAGAAATTTCGAGTATGGCAAAATAGAAATGGCGAGAGCCTATGACCAAACGCAAGCATTTGTCCATAGCCTCGGGGGCTACTCCCATCGGGAGCGCTGTTCGCGCACCCGATAGATATAAAAGTTCGAGAAAGAATGACAATATAGCGACATGAGGCATTAGAGTGTTGAGCCTACAACCAAGCACTAGTCCTTGGCTGTAGCCTCGGGGGCTATCCCTATCGGGAACGCTGTTCGCGTGCCCGATGAAATTATAAAAAAAAAAAAAAGAGAGGAAAAAGAAAGAAGAAGTGAGTATATTTCGAGTTATATAAATAAACTCTACATATACTCCCATCGGGAAGGCAAAATAAGTCATTCGTTGACTCAAGAAAATGTGCTATTCCAGCAGCCGAAAAACCACTCGACAATATATTCTCAGAGCGCCAAAGTTGCGAATAATCTCTGAATGCCGCATAATTTGCGAAGGTAAGACCCCAGATCCGTTATGAGTGGCGTGGCGCCGTCTCTGACGTCGGTTTGCTACTTTTTTTCCGTATCAACAGATGCGAAGAAAAATCCTAACGGACGCGTTAGGTACCCGATAAAATATGACTGGGACTCGACAGAATGGTAAGACCTTAAGCGGCACCTGTCGAAGTTTACACCAGTATCCCGAGATCATGTCCGGGGACGTGATTTTGAAGTAGGTTTTTGTGGATTACCACTAGAGCAGTTAACTAGTACCTGATCCGTCAGATAAACTAGCCCCAACTACCATCATCCCTGTACAATATATAATTGCATGTCGAAAGATATGTGATAAATTCAACAGAGTTATTGAATGATTAAAGCTGGAGATTTTCCTTGATTCTTCGATCCAAGTAAAATCTCGGGGGCTACTGACATAGGCATCCCCAATGGGCCTGCCGAAGATGGTACCCAGGGTTTATTGAAAACCCATAAGCCGTTTTTCCACTTGTGCTAAATAATCCGACTCGTTTACTCTTTGTTAACTACATACATTAATCACGAAAATTTAAAACATATTTACAAGGAGTATTTCCTAGAATGGAACAATAGAGACTGCTAAAGAATGTAAAAAAAAGAGTCTAGATGCTATACAACAAGCACTCACACTAGCTACAGGATTTATGTGGATATATTTGAGTGATATTACCTTAGAATATGACAACATATATTTGAAAGAAATGACAACATATGAGTAATACTATCTAACGATATGGTGGCACATATATATGAGAAAGTCAATATACATATAAAAAGGCAGTCACCGTGTTCTTCCATATGTTCTAAATAATATGACCTTGTAGCCGGCTACTTCACGAAAGCTTTAGCTAATTTGGCATGAGCTTGTAGCCAGCAGCAGGCTATATTATTGCCATTGCTCTTACCGTGACATCACACTTTTCAAGATAGAATGAGTCTTTAACCTAATTAATACACTCATGCATGATACTATATCTAAGTTACTATGCACTATAAAGGCGGAAATTAAATTCGGCTTCCGGGTGCGTATGCTCCCTCTACCAAAAAAATCATATTTCGAAATGTTGAAAAATTTGGACAAAAAATTCTACATGTACATCTTCATCATATACGTGCGTTCGTCAAGTTTCACGAAAAACCAATATTTTGTGTGGTCTACATAAAAAAGAGAAAGTTTATCTTGTGAAAAGAATTATTTTAAACACTGAATTTTATCTTTTTTACACACGTCACATGATAAATCGATTTTTTATAAAACGACTCTGTGAGCACGTAACACGTGAAGATGTACGTGCGAACTTTTAGTTTCATTTTTTAAAAAAAGTTAAAATGTACGTAAGATGCATTTCGAAATATAGGGAGCATATGCACTCATGTTCCGAAAGAGTAGTATCATATGCACGACACTACTATATATTACTCCTTAGGGCCCCTTTGATTCAAAGGATTTGCATAGGAATTGTGTAGGATTTTGTTCCTATGGGAAAATTTCCTATACATGTTGTTTGATTCATAGGATCATATCCTATAGGAAAAATTCCTATAGGAATCTTGTAGTGTAATTCCTATAGGAAAAAAGCATTAGCTCATACCTCATGGAAAAATTCCTTTGCTACAATCAAACAAACTTCATCTTCCTATAGGATTCAAGTGAACATGTCTTTTCAATCCTATACCTTTCCTATTCCTATGTTTTTCCTATCCTTTAAATCAAAGGAGTCACTATGACTAGTCTAATAGGCAGGTTAATTACCCCTACTTGCTAGGTATTAACTCCAGATTACTAAAATTCCGTATCAATTAGGCAAATTGATACGGTCATTCACTACTAATTGCGAGATTATTTAGGTACTAATTGCTAGATTAATTATGCCTAGTTACCCGATTTAATTATTAATTACGTGTCATATTAAATCAGGTACAAAACTGCCAAATTTTAAGCCTAATTACCAAAATAACTATGTCTCACTATCAAATTAATTATGCCTAATTGGCACACAATTTACTCCTACGGTGATTTCGTCTGCAACGCCATGGAAAGCGGAGGAATGGGCCGGCAGGCTCGAAGCGCCTCCACCAGCAAACTCGAGGCGCGCGGGATGCGGCCGGCAAGCTCGAGGCACCTCCACCGGCGAGCTCGAGGCGCACGCGTGGATGTCGCTGGCGGGCTCGAGGCTCGCGCGTGGATGTGGCCGGCGAACTCGAGGCGCACGCCCGGATGAGGCCGACGAGCTGGAGGTGCCTCCACCGGCGAACTCAAGGTGCGCGAATTAAGCCGGCAAGCTCAAGGCGCCTCCACCGGCGAGTTTGGAGGTTCCTCCACCGACGAGCTCGATCTGGCGACGGGGGAAAGATGGGGGCGGCGTCGGGGCCGCGTCCGGGCAGGGATGGAGCCGGCATCGGATTGGGGGCGGGGAAGGCCCTCACCTCATTGGCATGCAAATCGAGGAGCAACGCCCTGTGGCTCCATGTCCTCGTCGCTGTGCTTGCGCGGAGACGACCTCCACACGCTGCTTGCTCGTGCGGCGACGACATTCTCCTTTTTCGCCCCTCTCCGGCGAGTCTCTAGACGTGTTCTGCGTGGGTGCTTCAGAACTCTTGATAAGGTGCCAGTGGGAAGCAAAGGATGTGTCGCGGCTCCTACAGGGACGCGATGACGTTTCACAAATCGCAATGCACCGCCGCACCAGGAGCGAAACCATGCGGCGCAACCGTGTATCTTTTTCCATGAAAGTATTATTGTGGAATAGCTACGCGCCGACGCGGACAGAGTCAGACGTGGTTGTTGAATGAAAAAAAAACTAAACGTGGCGCTAATTTTGCAACCAAAAGGACATCCCACTAATTGTGCAACTAATTAAGAGCATCTCCACTCGTCCCCCAAAGGCCTCCTATAGGTCTTCGGGGAGTGCCGACGCCAAAAATCATGTCCAACCGTGGCCTCAAAATAGTTTTTCAGTCGGCGCGGCCCAAATATACATCCTGCGCCCTCAGGCCAACCCGGTAGAAAGGGAGGCTAGCGGGGGCGCATGGCGTGTTGGCGGGAACGAAGCGGGACGAAGGCACGGGAAACGCCTCATGGCTATGGACCCGCCCCGTCAAAAGCACGTCATAGGTTGCTTCCCTTCAACGACTGCTCACCTTCAACGCCGGCGTTAATGATGCTCGTCATCAGCGCATACTCGTCTTCAGCGGCGTCGTTAATGCTCGCCAACGCTCCCTCGACGCAATTTAAACCCCCTCCCCCTTCCCGTGTAGGGATTCGTAGCATAGAAAACAAAATATTCTACCGCAAGAACGAATAACATGCCAAGATCTAATCTAGTAGATGGTAGCAACAAGATGAGATCAACATACCCTCGAAGATCGCTAAACGATAACGAGATAAATCTCGTGGATGATGTAGTCGATCACTTGCCGCTCACAAGAGCGCGTTGAAGAACTTGACGGTGCCACAATCGGGCAGCACCTCCGCACTCGGTCACACGTACGGTGTCGATGAAGACGTCCTTCTCCCCGTTCCAGCAGGCAGTGGAAGTAGTAGATCCTCCTCGGAATCCCGACAGCACGATGGCGTGGTGACGGTGGTGGTGGAGAACTCCGGCAGGGCTTCGCCAAAGCAGTGATAAGAGGAGGAGGGGGTCGCTAGGGTTTAGAGGGAGGGGCTAGGGAGCTGATACGTCTCAAACGTATCTATAATTTCTTATGCTCCATGCTACTTTTATGATGATACTCACATGTTTTATACACACTTTATGTCATTATTATGCATTTTCCGGCACTAACCTATTGACGAGATGCCGAAGAGCCGATTGTTGTTTTCTGCTGTTTTTGGTTTCGAAATCCTAGAAAGGAAATATTCTCGGAATTGGACGAAATCAACGCCCAGGGTCTTATTTTTCCACGGAGCTTCCAGAAGACCGAAGGGGATACGAAGTGGGGCGACGAGGCGCCCAGACCACAGGGCCGCGCGGCCTGGGTGGGGCCCGTGCCGCCCTATGGTGTGGGCCCCTCGTCAGCCCTCCGACTCTACCCTTCCGCCTACTTATAGCCTTCGTCGCGAAAACCCCTGTACCGAGAGCCACGATACGGAAAACCTTCCAGAGACGCCGCCGCCGCCAATCCCATCTCGGGGATTCAGGAGATCGCCTCCGGCACCCTGCCGGAGAGGGAATCATCTCCCGGAGGACTCTTCATCACCATGATCACCTCCGGATTGATGTGTGAGTAGTTCACCCCTGGACTATGGGTCCATAGCAGTAGCTAGATGGTTGTCTTCTCCTCATTATGCTATCATGTTAGATCTTATGAGCTGCCTATCATGATCAAGATCATCTATTTGTAATGCTACATGTTGTGTTTGTTGGGATCCGATGAATATGGAATACTATGTCAAGTTGATTATCAATCCATCATATATGTGTTGTTTATGTTCTTGCATGCTCTCCGTTGCTAGCAGAGGCTCTGGCCAAGTTGATACTTGTAACTCCAAGAGAGAGTATTTGTGCTCGATAGTGGGTTCATGCCTCCATTGAATCTGGGACGATGGATGGAAAGTTCTAAGGTTGTGGATGTGTTGTTGCCACTAGGGATAAAACATCAATGCTTTGTCTAAGGATATTTCTGTTGATTACATTACGCACCATAGTTAATGCAATTGTCTGTTGTTTGCAACTTAATACTGGAAGGGGTGTGGATGCTAACCCGAAGGTGGACTTTTTAGGCATAGATGCATGCTGGATAGCGGTCTATATACTTTGTCGTAATGCCCTGATTAAATCTCATAGTAGTCATCGTGATATGTATGTGCATTGTTATGCCCTCTCAATTTGTCAATTGCCCAACTGTAATTTGTTCACCCAACATGCTATTTCTTATCTGAGAGAGACCACTAGTGAACTGTGGACCCCGGTCCATTCTTTTACATCTAAAATACAATCTATTGCAAACTCTGTTCTTTACTGTTCTTTGCAAACAAACATCATTTTCCACACCATACGTTTAATCCTTTGTTTACAGCAAGCCGGAGAGATTGACAACCTCACTGTTAAGTTGGGGCAAAGTATTGTGATTATGTTGTGCAGGTTCCACGTTGGCGCCGGAATCCCTGGTGTTGCGCCGCACTATACTCCGTCACCAACAACCTTCACGTGGCCCTTGACTCCTACTGGTTCGATAACCTTGGTTTCTTACTAGGGGAAACTTGCTGCTGTACGCATCACACCTTCCTCTTGGGGTTCCAACAGACGTGTGTCAACTACACACCAGCAGGAGCCCATGAGGTGGTGCGCCCAGGGTGTGGCTGGGCCCTCCCCTCCTCTCCCCTTTAAATAGATGGAAATACCTAGGGTTCACCCAAAAACCACATTGGAGTCCGATTCCAAAACTTACCAAATTTGGGAAACCTAGTCAAGGAGGGATTCCTCCCTTTCCTTGTCATGTGGCCGGCCAAGGTGGTGGAGTCCACCATGGACTCCACCTTCCCACCATGTGGGTCGACTAGGGCTGGTGGAGTCCCTCCGGGACTCCACCTACCATAGTGCATTATTCTGGATGATTCTAGAACCTTCTATAACCTTCCATAAATTTACCGGACCAATCCCAACTTGGAATGTGACTTCCCATATGTAAATCTTATTCTCTGGACCATTCCGGAACTCCTCGTGATGTCCTGGATCCCATCCGAGACTCCGAACAATATTCGAACTCCATTCCATATTCCGTATCTACTTAAAACAACATCAAACCTTAAGTGTGTCACCCTACGGTTCGCGAACTATGCAGACATGACCAAGACACTTCTGCGATTAATAACCAATAGCGGGACCTGGAGATCCATAATGACTCTCACATATTCAATGATGACTTTGTGATCGAAAGAACTATTAACATACGATACCGATTCCCTTTGTCACGTAATATTTTACTTATCCGAAGTTTGATCATCGGTATCTCTATACCTAGTTCAACCTCGTTACCGATAAGTACTCTTTACTCGTACCGTGTTATGACATCCTTTGTGAGCCAATCACATGCTTTCAAGCTAATTGGATAACTTTTCACTGAAAGGCCCATAGTATATCTATCCGTCATTTGGATGGACAAACCCCACTATTCATCCACGTGCTTCAACCTATACTTTTAGAACACTTAATGCCACCTTTATAATTACCCATTGACGAAGTAGTGTTTGATGTCATCAAAGCATCCATCCGGTGTAGGTGATTAACATGATCTCATGATCGAAGGATTATGTTACTATGTATTTTAGAGCTTGAAGAAAAACAAACTTAATGACTTGATCATGTGCTACGTTTATATGGGTGTATGTCCATCACATCATTCACCTAATGATATGATCTTGTTATTAATAGCATCCAATGTTCATGATCATGAAACTATGATCATCTATTAATCAACAAGCTAGTTTAACAAGAGACTTACTAGGGACTCTTTTATGTTTACAAAACATACAAGTATTAATGTTTCCGGTTAATACAATTATAGCATGGGATGCAAAAATTTATCATAAACACAAAGATATAATAATAACTATTTTATTATTGCCTCTTGGGCATATCTCCAACATCCCGCCGCTCCATCGCCAAGAACAAGAAGGCACCGCTGCCAATGGCTTCGGCCGCTGTTGGCTTCAAGTCGCCGAGGCGCGCGCTATCCCATCCCGTTGGACATGCATTGTCCATCGAGATGGGGGCTCAGGCCCGCACCATCGCCATCTACGACCACTTTTGGGGCCAGTTGACGCCGGAGGAGCGCAACGACCCGCGCTGGTCCCCCGACAACGACTACGGTTGGACCGTATTCTTCCAGCGCTAGCACGAGGATCGCCTCACCGCCTATGATGGTAACGGTGATCCACCGGCGAACAATAACGCCAGGGGACGAAGCGGTGGTGGAGTGCGCCCGGGAGGACCCTCGCGTGGGTCCTCACCTACATCACCGAGGGGAATGAATCCCCGCCGCACTCCCGAGGCAACGACGTTTCTTCTTCGTCGCGCGCGTCCTCTTCGCTCTCCTCGGTGAGGTACTGGCCGTACAACACGCCATCGCCACGTTTCTTGGCGATGGTGAAGGACGAGCCAAAGGAGGCTCCTCCTATTCGCTGGCGCCGCCATGGCGGCGGCGGCGCCGTCTTCCGCGAACGGCGCCAGCTCCGCCGCGCCAGCTCCAGCCCATCCAGCGGGAGTGGATACCTC
>NC_061510.1:81990648-82205380 GCF_022539505.1 Lolium rigidum
CTCCTCTTGATACCTGATGATACATAAATAATAGGACTTAGGCAGTATAAAGTTCTCATCAATCAAAGTATCGTTTAGAAACAAGTTCACCTGTTGTTTAAGTAGCTTCGCACGAGCTCTTGTAATTGGTCCAATCCGAACTTCATCGGACTTGAGCTTCACAGCAGGTTCATCTTCATTTATCAATGACGGAGGTAGTGGTGTAGTAGGGATGTCCTCATCACCTCCACTGGAGTACAAGGCGGCGGCATCCATCGTCAAGGCGGAGGACGACTCCAAGGAGTTCCTGGGGCTACGCCGCGCCCAGCTGGAATCCTTCCGGCGACAGACGAGCTCATCGAGGCCTGGAGCATGGCCGATCACCGCCGCGAGGAGGACGACCGCCCGCCGTCGCCTCGGCCTTTTCATCAACCTGGACAACGACGACGACGTTGGCCAGTCTAGCAGGCCGCGCAGGAGACACGGTGACGCCGGCCAGGTTTGTAGCTACCTCAAACAGCCGAAGGAGGAGCCCGTTGACGAGGAGGACGACTAAGCGGCGGCGATCAGTGGCGGATGATGGACTAAATATAAGGTATGCACGGAACATTAGGTAGGGTAAAAAAAAGTCTCTCCATTAACTATTTTAAGATGTTTTGGATCTTTTAACGTGGGCTATATCTCTATACTTCTCTATACTATTATATAAGAGTTGGGGATGGTGTGTCACTTTGACATCAAATATTGGAGAAATCATAACCGTTAAATCACCCTCAAACACATCCACCAAACACTAAAAGAATCATAGCTGTCAATCCCCGGTAATTTAAAGGATGGCTACAATCTTAGAAATGCAAAATGCTACGATCTAAAAACAACCGCAGAAACCATATGCGTCCATCTCATTTAAAGGTGGGTGAGAACTTGGAAAGCAATTCACCTGTTAAGAAAGCAATCAGGCCACCAATCACAGTAACTTGAAGGATCGCTACAATCATGGGAGGCAAAATGCTGCGCTTAGGAAAACAGAATATCGAGGATTTGACGTGTACTTAATAAGTGATTGTTTTCCACACAATTGGTACGTCTGTAGAAACTCATAGGGCACCGAGGTCATCCTCCCTGCTCTCGCTTCGTTTGCTAGGGTTCTGCCACGCTGCTGTCGTCCGATCCCATGTTACATACCATGCCGCCACCCTCATGTGTACCTCATTGTCGTTGTCTCTGGCGGCAGCCCAAGTCGGACTGTAACCTATGCACCCGCGTTGCGCTGTGCGCACAGCCACATGCATGAGTGCTGCATGGCCGGAAACGGTTCTCCACCGTGCTTCGTGTTTAGGCGACAAACGCGGCCAACGTCGTTGATACCTCCCTCGCTCTCGGTGATGCCACAACCATCCCCAACCAAACCTCGTTGTGTGGATGCACGACGGGGTTGACGTTGCCGGAGACCAGGGGCGGAGTAGGAGACTGATAACAGCGACGTTGGCGCAATAGGTGATGTTCAAGCCATGGAGTAGCACTGGTCTTGCACGAGACCACGGAGAGGTCAACGGCGGCATGCCCAGCCGCCTGCAGAATCCATGGAGCTTGTCCCCTTCAAGTTCAAGAAATTTGTGGCCTGGCAATCTCTGATTTTCTGCTTCATAATTTTCTTACATTGTCTAATTGGTGGAGCTATACAATTTCTAAGTGTTATTGAACTATTTTCTTCTGCAGTTTAGCAAATTCTTGTGCGTTTTACTATATCAGATATACTCATCTCTCCACTCGCGTGGGCGGTGGCATATGAGGGAATGCGATGGCCGGGAGCTAGCTAGGTCGGCGTAAGAGAGAGAGAGAGAGAGAACGTGAGGCCGATGGCCTATGGTTGCTGCACCACAGCGACTCCCCTCTCTCCTTCCATCTGGTATCTGCTATCTACTGTCCTATCTCTAACTCTGTTTGATTTCTTTGTTTTACACTGCAGGTGTTACGATACATCGGTTGTGGGTACATGAGTGTAGAGCGGGAGGAGTGGATGGAATTCAGTCATCAGGACTCGGCGATTAGCCAGGTCATCCAAGATTAGAATGTGTCTATCAATCGTGTTACTCCATTTACCAACGAGAGGACCACCAGTTCCAAGTTCTTCTCATTTTCTTGTTTGATTGGTGTGAGATTTTTTTTTATGTATTGCATATAATAATCATTAAAGATACGGGTAAATAGCTCATGGGTGACACAGTTGAGTGAAATGATCCTGAATGCGGCATCGTTGGCAGGAATTGCTCTCATGCGACGTTTTTTAGCGCACAAATAGACCAGTCACGAGAAATGTTTCTGTTGATTAACATATTGTATAGGTATAGGTCCCCGTGTTTTCTCAGGGTTGTACCTGTAATTGTACATGTGTTCGCCTATATATACATGAGCAGCCGGCCCTATTGGTGTTGTGCAATCTCCAATAACTATTCTACATGGTATCAGAGACCCTTCGGGTCCTGACCTAGCCACCGCCCCCCCCCCCCCACCTTCTCCCTAGGGCGCCGCCGGCCTCCACCTCCCCAACCCTAGCCGCCGCCCCCTCCTCCCTAGGGCGCCGCCGGCCTCCACCTCCCACAAACCCTAGCCGCCACCCCTTCTCATCTCGGGCGCCGCCGGCCCTCACCCTCACCACCACCACTTCCGCCTACCACCACCACCACCACTTCCGCCATGGATCACTTCGACTCCTACGCCTCCGGCTTCTCATCCGGCTCCGGCGGCAGCAACCCTTCGCCGGCCCCTCCGTCGCCGTCATCCGCGACATCCCCATCGCCGAGCGCGTGCCGCTGAAGCTCTCCACCACCGCTGCCAACTTCTTCCCGTGGAAGACGTACTTCGGGCTACCCTTCCGCGAGTATGATCTCCTCGATCACGTCGACAGCACAATCGACCTCCTCGCCATGCCGCACGACCCCGAGTGGCTCGCCATTGACGCCACCATCATCCGCTGGTTCTACCAGACCGTCTCTAACGACATCTTCCGCACCGTCGTCCGCGACGGCGACTCCGTCCACACGGTCTGGGCCAAGATCACCGGTCTCTTCACCGACAACAAAATCCAGCGGGTCACCTTCCTCCAGCAGGAGTTCTTTGGCACCCACCAGAACGACCTGTCTCTCGACGACTACGCCCTCAAGCTGAAGAGCCTCTCCGACGAGCTCCGTGACTTGGAGTTCCCGATCGATGACAAGATCATGCTCTCCACCCTGTCGGCGGGTCTCGGCGAGGATCTCAGCAACGCAGCCTCCAACCTCACGCTCCTCACCACGCCTACCTTCGAGCAGGCCATGGCCCACCTACGCCTCGAGGAGCGCCGCCTCAAGCACCTTCGGGCTCGGGCGGCCCACACTGCCTTTGTCGCCGGCTTCTCCCGCGGTGCCCAGGCCCCCGCGCCCCTGCACCTCGTCCCACGGGACCGCCGCCGGGCTTCCCCGCCGCCGGCCAGCCGCCCGGTCCGACCGGGCCGTGGACCGGCCAGCCCGGTCACCAGGCTGGTCCGACCGGATCATGGACCGGCCACGCCGGCGCCCAGGCCGGCCAGACCGGGCCCTGGACCGGCCAGACGGCGACTTCTGGCAGTGGTCGCCGCGGCCGTCGTCATCGTGGCGGTGGTGGCAACGGCGGTGGAAATGCTAGTGCCAACGCCTCTGCGCCTCGTCCACCTCAGCACACCGCCCCTCCGCCATGGACCGCCGGTCACAATCCGTGGACCGGGATCGTTCACGCCTACTCCATGCCTGTGCCGCGCGCCCCCTACCCGGGCATCATGGGGCCGCGCCCAGCCACTCACCAGGCGTTCTACGCGGCGCCCCAGCCCGCCCCGGCCTACGCCGCCCCACCGGGCGCGACCCCGTGGGATCCCGCGCTCCTGACCGCCCTCCAGAGCGCCTCCTCCGCCGGGGCGTATGGTGGCGGTGGCGACTGGTTCATGGACACCGGTGCTTCCGCGCATATGGCTGCGCACCCCGGTAACCTCTCATTTTCTACACCCGCTTCCACTTCCTCTCGCATCATTGTTGGCAACGGTCATGCTCTTCCCATTACTCACACTGGTTATGTCTCTTTTCCTTCCACTTCCACTCCACTCTCTCTCCTTAATGTTCTTGTTTCTCCTGACTTGATTAAAAATCTTGTTTCCGTTAAGTCTTTCTGTCGTGAAAACCCTGTGACTATGGAATTTGACGCTTTTGGTTTCTCTGTCAAGGATGGTCGTACCCGGATGCTCCTCCACCGATGTGACAGCCCCGGCGATCTCTACCCCGTTGGCGCGGCCTCCATCACCACCGGTCGTCCACTCGCCCTCTCCGCCGGTGTCGACCTTTGGCACGCCCGTCTTGGCCATCCTAGCTCCGCCACTCTGCGTCAAATAATGCAAGGCTTCTCCTTTACTTGTAATAAAACGGATGCCCACTCTTGTGAAGCATGTCGTCTAGGCAAACATGTTCGCCTTCCTTTTAGTTCGTCCTCCACGAGCCGCGTCTTTTCCTTTTCAACTTATTCATAGTGATGTTTGGACCTCGCCGGTTCCGAGTAATTCTGGTTATAACTATTATCTTGTGATTCTTGATGATTACTCGCACTTTGTATGGACCTTTCCACTTCGCCGTAAATCAGATGTTGCCGCCACTCTCATCGCCTTCTTCGCCTTTGTCTCCACTCAGTTCGGTCGCCCCATCCACGCCTTACAAACTGACAACGGCAAGGAGTTCGACAACATCACCATTCGCTCACTTCTCGCCACCCACGGTGTCGTCTTCCGCCTCACGTGTACATACACTTCCTCACAGAACGGTCGTGCCTAACGGATGCTTCGTACCCTCAACGACTGCGTCCGCACCCTTCTGTTCCACGCCTCCATGCCCCCGCGATTCTGGCCGGATGCCCTTGCCACGGCGGCTCTCCTCGTCAACATCCGCCCGTGTCGTGTGCGTTGGTCCTACACGCCGCATCATCTCCTCTATGGTGTGCCGCCCGCCTATGATGACCTTCGCATCTTCGGCTGCCGGTGTTATCCTAACACTGCTGCCACCGCCGCGCATAAGCTTGCGCCACGCTCTCTCCCTTGTGTGTTCCTCGGCTACCCCACCAACACCAAGGGCTACCGCTGTTACGACCCGGTCTCCCATCGTGTCCTCACTTCCCGACACGTGTAGTTGGACGAGTTAGTTTTTCCGTTTCAGCAGGGACTCATGGCGACACCTCCGACGACGCCCCCGGCACCCGCTGGCCCTCCTGCGGCCGCGCGCCGAAAACTGACTGCGGCGGCCCCCTCTGTGCTGGCCCCGCCTGGTCCCTCGGCGTCCCCGTCACCCGTGGCGCCCACGGCGCCCCCATCGCCCGCACCCGCGACGCCCGAGGCGCCCCCGGCGCCCCCGTCGCCCGCGACGCCCGAGGCGCCATCGCCCGCGGCGTCCCCTTCGGCCGCGCCTCCTCGTCGTCTGCCTCGTCGCCCGCCTCGCCACCCATCGCTGCGGCTCCTGAGCCCATGCTCACCCGCGCCCGTGCGGGCGTGCGGCGGCAGTCTACACGCTACCCCGCCGACTAGTACGTATGCGCGGCGTCTCCGTCCACCGCGTCTGCCTTCTGGGCCAGCGGCAACAGCATCTTGCCGCACGACGGCGGCGCACCTTTGACCAGCCGACCCGGCCCAGCACCCGGTCCGACCGGCCCCCCGGCCGGCCAACCCGGCCCGCCGCCCGGTACTCCGCTCGGCCCGCCGCCCGGTCAGACCGGCCCCCGGCCGGCCGGCCCGGCCTGCCGCCCGGTCCGACCGCCCCCCCGGCCGGCCGACCCAGCCTCCCGCCCGGTCAGACCGGCTCCGCGACCGGTCCGGCGACCGCTCCTTCGCTAGTGCCCACCTCGGCTCGCGCTGCCTTACGCGACCCGCATTGGCGCGCCGCCATGCAGGAGGAGTACGACGCGCTGCAGCGCAATAGGACCTGGGAGCTCGTTCCCCGGCCCCCTCGCGCCAACGTCATCACCGGCAAATGGGTCTTCAAGCACAAGCTCGGCTCCGACGGTACTCTCGAGCACTACAAGGCGCGGTGGGTTGTGCGCGGTTTTCGGCAGCGCGCTGGCGTCAACTTCACGGATACGTTTGCCCCGGTTGTCAAACCGGGCACGATCCGCACGGTGTTGCACCTCGCCGCGTCTCGCGCATGGCCGGTGCATCAGATGGACGTCTCCAACGCCTTCCTTCATGGCCATCTGCAGGAGCAGGTGTACTGTCGCAGCCCATCGGCTTCGTCGACACCGAGCGCCCCGATGACGTGTGCTTGCTCTCTCGGTCCCCGTATGGACTGAAGCGGGCGCCCCGCTCCCGGGTACCGGCGCATCGCCGACTTTTCGCATCGTTGATGTCTACGGGTGCTTCTATTCTTGTAGACAGTGTTGGGCCTCCAAGAGCAGAGGTTTGTAGAACAGCAAGCAAGTTTCCCTTAAGTGGATCACCCAAGGTTTATCGAACTCAGGGAGGAAGAGGACAAAGATATCCCTCTCAAGCAACCCTGCGATCACAATGCAAGAAGTCTCTTGTGTCCCCAACACACCTAATACACTTGTCAGATGTATAGGTGCAGTAGTTCGGCGAAGAGATAGTGAAATACAAGTGGTATGAATGAATATGAGCAGTAGTAATGGCACCAGAAAATAGCTTGATGCTACAACTGGCGTATGGTTGATGGTGGTAATATTGCAGGCAGAACAGATGCAGTAAAACAGTAAACAAGCAGCGATAGCAGTATTTGGGAACAAGGCCTAGGGATTATACTTTCACTAGTGGACACTCTCAACATTGATCACATAACAGAATAGATAAATGCTATACTCTACACTCTTTTGTTGGATGATGAACACCACTAATTGCGTAGGATTACACGAACCCTCAATGCCGGAGTTAACAAGCTCCACAATATTCGATATTCATGTTTAAATAACCTTAGAGTGCACGACAGATCAACACAACTACACCAAGTACTAACATAGCATGCACACTCGTCACCATCACACTATGAAGGAGGCATAGATCACATCAATACTATCATAGCAATAGTTAACTTCATAATCTACAAGAGATCACAATCATAACCTACGCCAAGTACTACACGATGCACACACTGTCACCATTACACCGTGCAGGAGGAATAGACTACTTTAATAACATCACTAGAGTAGCACACAGATAAATTGTGATACAAAACATATTGCAATCATAAAGGATATAAATAAGCACTTCACTATGCCATTCATAACAGTGAATAAGTATTCTGTGAAATATAGCCTAAGAGACCCACACGGTGCACACACTGTCACCTTTACACACGTGGGACAAGGAGTCTCCGGAGATCTCATAAGTAAAATCCACTTGACTAGCACAATGACATCTAGATTACAAGCATCATCATATGAATCTCAATCATGTAAGGCAGCTCATGAGATTATTGTATTGAAGTACATAGGCGAGAGATGGACCACATAGCTACTGGTACAGCCCTTAGCCTCGATGGAGAACTACTCCCTCCTCATGGGAGACAGCAGCGTTGATGAAGATGGCGGTGGTGTCAATGGAGGAGCCTTCCGGGGGCACTTCCCCGTCCCGGCAGCGTGCCGGAACAGAGACTCCTGTCCCCCAGATCTTGGCTTCGCGATGGCGGCGGCTCTGGAAGGTTTCTCGTACCGTGGCTTTTTCGTATCGAGGTTTTAGGTCAGGGACCTTTAAATAGGCGAAGAGGCGGAGTCGGAGGGCTGACGAGGCGACGACACAGTAGGGGGGCGCGGCCCCCCCTCTGGCCGCGCCGGGCTGTCGTCTGGGGCCCACAGGGCCCTCCTCTGGCGGCTCTCGGGTGTTCTGGAAGCTTCGTGGAAAAATAGGATGCTGGGCGTTGATTTCGTCCGATTCCGAGAATATTTCCTTACTAGGATTTCTGGAACCAAAAACAGCAGAAAACAGGAACTGGCCCTTCGGCATCTCGTCAATAGGTTAGCTCCGGAAAACGCATAATAATGACATATAATGTGTATAAAACATGTGAGTATCATCATAAAAGTAGCATGGAACATAAGAAATTATAGATACGTTTGAGACGTATCAAGCATCCCCAAGCTTAGTTCCTACTCGCCCTCGAGTAGGTAAACGATAACAAAGATAATTTCTTAAGTGACATGCTATCATAATCTTGATCAATACAATTGTAAAGCATATGAGATGAATGCAGCGATTCAAAGCAATGGTAAAGATAATTACTAAACAATTGAATCATATAGCAAAGACTTTTCATGAACAGTACTTTTCAAGACAAGCATCAATAAGACTTGCATAAGAGTTACTCATAAAGCAATAGATTCTTAGTAAAAGGCATTGAAGCAACACAAAGGAAGATATAAGTTTCAGCAGTTGCTTTCAACTTCAACATGTATATCTCATTGATAATTGTCAACACAAAGCAATATAACAAGTACAATAGGTAAACATGTAAGAATCAATGCACAGTTGACACAAGTGTTTGCTTCTAAGATAGAAAGAAGTAGGTAAACTGACTCAACAATAAAGTAGAAGATAGGCCCTTCGCAGAGGGAAGCAGGGATTAAATCATGTGCTAGAGCTTTTTAAGTTTTGAAATCATATAGAGAGCATAAAAGTAAAGTTTTGAGAGGTGTTTGTTGTTGTCAACGAATGGTAGTGGGCACTCTAACCCCTTGCCAAACAGACTTTCAAAGAGCGGCTCCCATGAAGGACGTTATCTCTACCAGCAAGGTAGATCATCCCTCTTTTCTTTTGTTTACACATGTATTTTAGTTTTATTTATGGTTGACACTCCTCCCAACCTTTTGCTTACACAAGCCATGGCTAACCGAATCCTCGGGTGCCTTCCAACAATCACATACCGTGAAGGAGTGTCTATTTGCAAAATTAAGTTGCTTACTGATGAATCAGAGCAAAACATGTGAAGAGAATTATTAATGATGGTTGATTAATTGGGGGCTGGGAACCCCGCGCCAGCTCTTTTGCAAAATTATTGGATAAGCGGATGAAGCCACTAGTCCATTGGTGAAAGCTGCCCAACAAGATTGAAACATAAAACACCACATACTTCCTCATGAGCTATAAAACATTGACACAAATAAGGAGTAATAAGGTTTTGAATTGTTTAAAGGTAGCACATGAAGTAATTTACTTTGGAATGGCAGAGAAATACCATGTGGTAGGTAGGTATGGTGGACACAAATGGCATAGTATTTGGCTCAAGGATTTTGGATGCACGAGAAGAATTCCTCTCAATACAAGGCTAGGCTAGCAAGGTTGTTTGAAGCAAACTCAAGTGTAAAACGGTGCAGCAAGACTCACATATGAACATATTGTAAGCATTATAAGACTTTACATCGTCTTCCTTGTTGTCCAAACACCTTAACCAGAAAATATCTAGACTCTAGAGAAACTAACCATGCAAACCAAATTTTAACAAGCTCTATGTAGTTCTTCATTAATAGGCACAAAGTACATGATGCAAGAGCTTAAACATGATCTATATGAGCACAACAATTGCCAAGTATCAAATTATTCAAGATATTATACCAATTACCACATGTAGCATTTCCCGTTTCCAACCATATAACAATTAACGAAGCAGTTTCAACCTTCGCCATGAACATTAAAAGCTAAGAACACATGTGTTCCTATGAACCAACGGAGCGTGTCTCTCTCCCACACAAGCATTTATTCAAACAAAAACAAAAACAAAAACAAACAGACGTTCCAAGTAAAGTACATAAGATGTGACGGAATAAAAATATAGTTTCACTAGACGAACCTGATAAGTTGTCGATGAAGAAGGGATGCCTTGGGCATCCCCAAGCTTAGACGCTGGATTCTTCTTAAAATATGCAGGGATGAACCACGGGGGCATCCCGAAGCTTTGAATTTTCACTCTTCTTGATCATATTGTATCATCCTCCTCTCTTGACCCTTGAAAACTTCCTCCACACCAAACTCGAAACAAACTCATTAGAGGGTTAGTGCATAATCAAAAATTCACATATTCAGAGGTGACACAATCATTTTTAACACTTCTGGACATTGCTCAAAGCTACTGGAAGGTAATGGAACAAAAAAATCCATCCAACACAGCAAAACAGGCAATGTGAAATAAAAGGCAGAATCTGTCAAAACAGAACAGTCCGTAAAGACGAATTTTAAAGAGGCACCAGACTTGCTCAGATGAAAATGCTCAAATTGAATGAAAGTTGCGTACATATCTGAGGATCACTCACGTAAATTGGCATAATTTTCTGAGTTACCTACAGAGAATTAGGCCCAGATTCGTGACAGCAAGAAATCTGTTTTTGTGCAGTAATCCAAATCTAGCATGAACCTTACTATCAAAGACTTTACTTGGCACAACAAATGCAATAAAATAAGATAAGGAGAGGTTGCTACAGTAGTAATAACTTACAAGACTCAAATATAAAACAAAAGTACTGTAGTAAAATAAACACATGGGTTATCTCCCGAGAAGTGCTTTCTTTATAGCCATTAAGATGGGCTCAGCAGTTTTAATGATGCACTCGCAAGAAACAAGAGTTGAAGCAAAAGAGAGCATCAAGAAGCAAATTCAAAATAAATTTAAGCCTAACATGCTTCCTATGCATAGGAATCTTGTAAATAAACAAATTCATGAAGCATAATGCAACATGCATAGAAAGATAAAACAAGTGTAACTTCAAAAATTTCAGCGTATAGAGAGGTGTTTTAGTAGCATGAAAATTTCTACAACCATATTTTCCTCCCTCGTAATAATATCCAGTAGCATCATGAGCAAACTCAACAATATAACTATCAAACGAAACATTCTTATCATGAGTCTCATGCATAAAATTATTACTACTCCCAACATAAGCATAATCAATTTTATTAGTTGTAGTGGGAGCAAATTCAACAAAGTAGCTATCATTATTATTCTCATCAAGTGTAGGAGGCATAGTATAATCACAACAAAATTTACTCTCCATAGTAGGTGGCACCAAAAGACCACTATCATTATAATCATCATAAATAGGAGGCAAAGTATCATCAAAGAAAATTTTCTCCTCAATGCTTGGCGGACTAAAAAGATCATGAAAACCAGCTTCCCCAAGCTTAGAACTTTCTATATCATTATCAACAATGGTGTTCAAAGCGTTCATACTAATATTACTACCAGCATGCAAATAAGGTTCCATAGGTTTTTTAATTTTCGCATTAAACCATTCATGTCTTAACTCAGGAAATAGTACAAAAAGCTCACAGATGTTTTCCATTATGCCTTACTAGTGTAAAACAAGAAACAAAAAGATGCAATTGCAGGATCTAAAGGAAATAGCTTCGAACACTCACACAATGGTGCCAGAAAAGTACTTTTACCTGGGACCGGAGTATGAGTGCCTTTTACCTTTCCTCCCCGGCAACGGCGCCAGAAAAGTGCTTGATGTCTACGGGTGCTTCTATTCTTGTAGACAGTGTTGGGACTCCAAGAGCAGAGGTTTGTAGAACAGCAGCAAGTTTCCCTTAAGTGGATCACCCAAGGTTTATCGAACTCAGGGAGGAAGAGGACAAAGATATCCCTCTCAAGCAACCCTGCGATCACAATGCAAGAAGTCTCTTGTGTCCCCAACACACCTAATACACTTGTCAGATGTATAGGTGCACTAGTTCGGCGAAGAGATAGTCAAATACAAGTGGTATGAATGAATATGAGCACTAGTAACGGTACCAGAAAATAGCTTGATGCTACAACTGGCGTATGGTTGATGGTGGTAATATTGCAGGCAGAACAGATGCAGTAAAACAGTAAACAAGCAGCGATAGCAGTATTTGGGAACAAGGCCTAGGGATTATACTTTCACTAGTGGACACTCTCAACATTGATCACATAACAGAATAGATAAATTCTATACTCTACAGTCTTTTGTTGGATGATGAACACCACTAATTGCGTAGGATTACACGAACCCTCAATGCCGGAGTTAACAAGCTCCACAATATTCGATATTCATGTTTAAATAACCTTAGAGTGCACGACAAATCAACACAACTACACCAAGTACTAACATAGCATGCACACTATCACCATCACACTATGAAGGAGGCATAGATCACATCAATACTATCATAGCAATAGTTAACTTCATAATCTACAAGAGATCACAATCATAACCTACGCCAAGTACTACACGATGCACACACTGTCACCATTACACCGTGCAGGAGGAATAGACTACTTTAATAACATCACTAGAGTAGCACACAGATAAATTGTGATACAAAACACATTGCAATCATAAAGGAATATAAATAAGTACTTCACTATGCCATTCATAATAGTGAATAAATATTCTGTGAAATATAGCCTAAGAGACCCACACGGTGCACATACTGTCACCTTTGCACCTGGGAGCTCGTTCCCCCCCCCCCCCCCCCCCCGCGCCAACGTCATCATCGGCAAATGGGTCTTCAAGCACAAGCTCGGCTCCGACGGTACTCTCGAGCGCTACAAGGCGCGCTGGGTTGTGCGCGGTTTTCGGCACAGCGCGCGGCGTCGACTTCACGGATACGTTTGCCCCGCTTGTCAAACCGGGCACGATCCGCACGGTGTTGCACCTCGCCGCGTCTCGCGCGTGGCCGGTGCATCAGATGGACGTCTCCAACGCCTTCCTTCATGGCCATCTGCAGGAGCAGGTGTACTGTCAGTAGCCCATCGGCTTCGTCGACACCGAGCGCCCCGATGACGTGTGCTTGCTCTCTCGGTCCCTGTATGGACTGAAGCAGGCGCCCCGCGCCTGGTACCAGCGCATCGCCGGCTTTCTGCATCAGCTTGGCTTCCGCTCCACGCGCTCCGATGCGTCGATGTTCGTCTACCGACATCGGATGTTGCCGCCACTCTCATCGCCTTCTTCGCCTTTGTCTCCACTCAGTTCGGTCGCCCCATCCACGCCTTACAAACTGACAACGGCAAGGAGTTCGACAACATCACCATTCGCTCACTTCTCGCCACCCACGGTGTCGTCTTCCGCCTCACGTGTCCATACATTTCCTCACAGAACGGCTGTGCCGAACGGATGCTTCGTACCCTCAACGACTGCGTCCGCACCCTTCTGGTCCACGCCTCCATGCCCCCGCGATTCTGCCCGGATTCCCTTGCCACGGCGACTCTCCTCGTCAACATCCGCCCGTGTCGTGTGCGTTGGTCCTACACGCTGCATCATCTCCTCTATGGTGTGGCGCCCGCCTACGATGACCTTCGCATCTTCGGCTGCCGGTGTTATCCTAACACTGCTGCCACCGCCGCGCATAAGCTTGCACCGCGCTCTCTCCCTTGTGTGTTCCTCGGCTACCCCGCCAACACCAAGGGCTACCGCTGTTACGACCCGGTCTCCCATCGTGTCCTCACTTCCCGGCATGTGTACTTTGACGAGTTAGTTTTTCCGTTTCAGCAGGGACGGCGACACCTCCGACGACGCCCCCGGCGCCCGCTGGCCCTCCTGCGGCCGTGCGCCGACGACTGACTGCGGCGCCCCCCTCTGCGCCGGCCCCGCCTGGTCCCTCGGCGTCCCCGTCACCCGTGGCGCCCACGGCGCCCCCGTCGCCCGCACCCACGACGCCCGAGGCGCCCCCGTCGCCCGCGACGCCCAAGGCGTCATCGCCCGCGGCGTCCCCTTCGGCCGCCTCCTTGTCGTCTGCCTCGTCGCCCGCCTCGCCACCCGTCGCTGCGGCTCCTGAGCCCATGCTCACCCGCGCCCGTGCGAGCGTGTGGCGACCGTCTACACGCTACCCCGCCGACCAGTACGTCTGCGCGGCGTCTCCGTCCACCGCGTCTGCCTTCTGGGCCAGCAGCAACAGCATCTTGCCGCACGACGGCGGCACACCTTTCACCAGCCGACCCGGCCCAGCACCCCGTCCGACCGGCCCCCCGGCTGGCCAACCCGGCCCGCCGCTCGGTCAGACCGGCCCCCTGGCCGGCCGGCCCGGCCTGCCGCCCGGTTCACCGCCCGGCCTGCCGCCCGGCCTGTCGCCCGGTCCGACCGGCCCCCCGGCCGGCCGACCCGGCCTCCCGCCCGGTCAGACCGGCTCCGCGACCGGTCCGGCGACCGCTCCTTTGCCAGTGCCCACCTCGGCTCGCGCTGCCTTACGCGACCCGCATTGGCGCGCCACCATGCAGGAGGAGTACGACGCGCTGCAACGCAATAGGACCTGGGAGCTCGTTCCCTGGCTCCCTCGCGCCAACGTCATCACCGGCAAATGGGTCTTCAAGCACAAGCTCGGCTCCGACGGTACTCTCGAGCGCTACAAGGCGCGCTGGGTTGTGCGCGGTTTTCGGCAGCGCGCTGGCGTCGACTTCACGGATACGTTTGCCCCGGTTGTCAAACCGGGCACGATCCGCACGGTGTTGCACCTCGCCGCGTCTCGCGCATGGCCGGTGCATCAGATGGACGTCTCCAACGCCTTCCTTCATGGCCATCTGCAGGAGCAGGTGTACTGTCAGCAGCTCATCGGCTTCGTCGACACCGAGCGCCCCGATGACGTGTGCTTGCTCTCTCGGTCGACTGAAGCAGGCGCCCCGCGCCTGGTACCAGCGCATCGGCGGCTTTCTGCATTAGCTTGGCTTCCGCTCCACGCGCTCCGATGCGTCGCTGTTCGTCTACCGGACCGACAACGACATGGCATACCTGCTGCTGTACGTCGACAACATCATCCTGACAGCCTCTACCGCTGGTCTTCTTCGACAGCTAACCGACAGTCTTCGCGCTGAGTTCGCGTTGAAGGATCTTGGCCCGCTCCACTACTTCCTCGGCATCGAGGTTGTCCGGCGTGCGGACGGGTTCTTCCTCCATCAGCGGAAGTATGCTCACGAGCTTCTCGAGCATGCAGGGATGCTTAACTGCAACCCTGCACCTACTCCTGTCGACACGAAGGCCAAGCTCTCCGCCAGTGATGGGTCGCTAGCGTCCGACGCGCCGTTATACCGCTCCATCGTGGGTGCTCTTCAGTACTTGACGTTGACGCGACCGGAGCTTCAGTACGCCGTGCAGCAGGTGTGCTTGCACATGCATGCTCCTCGGGATGCTCATTGGGCCGCAGTGAAGCGGATTCTCCGCTATGTATGTGGTATCATGGGCTACGGCTTGTCGTTGCATGCTTCGCCCTTGACGTCGACTGACCTTGTCGCCTACTCGGACGCGGACTGGGCGGGTTGCCCGGATACGCGCCGCTCCACCAGCGGCTACTGCGTCTACCTCGGCTCGTCGCTCGTCTCTTGGTCCTCCAAGAGGCAGCCCACCGTGTCTCGCTCCAGTGCAGAGGCCGAGTACCGAGCCGTGGCTAACGCTGTGGCTGAGTGCACCTGGCTTCGTCAGCTTCTGTCCGAGATCTCTTGTCCCGTTGACAAGGCTACGGTGGTCTTCTGCGACAACGTGTCAGCTGTCTACCTCTCCGCCAACCCCGTTCATCATCGGCGCACCAAGCACATCGAGTTGGACATCCACTTTGTTCGTGAGCAAGTTGCCCTCGGTCGCGTTCGAGTCCTTCACGTACCGACGTCTCAGCAGTTTGCCGATATCATGACGAAGGGATTGCCATCCACGACTTTTCCTGAGTTTCGCTCCAGTCTATGTGTCGGTGCCGACCCTTCGACTGCGGGGGTGTTGAGTAACATATTGTATAGGTATAGGTCCCCGTGTTTTCTCAGGGTTGTACCTGTAATTGTACATGTGTCCGCCTATATATACATGAGCAGCCGGCCCTATTGGTGTTGTGCAATCTCCAATAACTATTCTACAGTTTGAAACGGCTCCGACCCGATGGGATCAGGTTAGTTGAGGAGGGATTGGGTTAGGACAGGGGGTTATGTGCCCCGACAGGTGGGACCCACTTACTCGCCACGTCTCGTCCATCACCCCTGCTGGACTCGCCCGTGGTCAACTTGAGCCGCCGCCCTGTGTGTCTCCTCCGGCGGCGGCGATTTCTTCTTGTTGGCAGTGGAGCACCTTTTTCGGCGGCGACAGAGCTATCGCGGGTGAATAAATCCGCAACCGTAGTCCCGTTCCTCACTTATTTGGATGGATATGTGGCCTCACGCTCGGTTTTCTGCCGATTTTTGACATGTAGTTTGTGGATGGGTGGACAGGTGCGCACTAGCTGAGGGAGGAGACAGTAGTTCAATGTAATTTGCCCTCTTCTAGCTGTTTTTGAGCTCGATTTGGGCCTCGACCAGCTCACTCACTGCCAATATATGTTGTTAGAATCTTGTCAGAACCTTTTTTGAATCGTAAAATCTTAGATTCTACTTAGTAGAATCGTTGAATCGTTTCACTCAATTTGGGTTGTAAAGTCGTAGAATCTCATAGTAGAATCATGATTCTAACAACTATGCTCACTGCCGTTGCCCGCCGTTGACAAATATGGGAGATTCAGCGCCAATTTTCGTAATTATAGTCGAATTCTTTCCGTGCAAGGCGAAGCTAGGTGATGGTAGCGTCCGAGACGTTGAGAGAGACACAAGAGTAAGGTTAGATGTTGAATTTGCAGATATTGATCCGCAAGCGAAGCTAGGTGATGATAGCGTCCGATATCTCAGTTTCTTTTTACAGAAAAAATATTTAAGTTTAGGCATGTTAGGTTTTCCTATTATTAATCGAATGTCATGCTTTTATTGAAGCATTAGAAAAATTTGTTTACACACTGTTTATCTGAAGTACAATAATGCTTTTATTTCACTGTGCAAGGGTCAGCCAATTAATGTAGATGATGAATCTACGAGCTCTTGAGTAATCTAACCACCATATGTACAAACGAGTGGAAGAAATCAATACTCTCTCCTTTCCTTAATATAATGTGTAAAGTTTTTCCAAAAAAGCTCCAAAGTATAAGGTGTATTGCGTAGAATCACTCATTTGGATATTTTCTTACGGACTTGATTGAATTTATTAGCTCATGTAAACTCCTCTATTTTCTTAAAGCAATAATTCAGGGGTAATCTTGCCTAAAACTTGTGCAACTTGTCCTTAATGTGTATTTCTTAATTTCCGTGTCAAAAACTATACACCCTATATATAGGAACGGAGGGAGTATTATGTAGTGCTCTAACTGTACCAAAACACCTAACCTTCCGATGATAAAAGTGTAATTTCACTCTGCAATGGCATGCCACTAAGTAGTATCCAGATAAATTGCATCGATCACGTGTCTTTCAAACACTTCCTCACAGCCATGCATATAGGTTTTTTAAAAGTTGTGGTTCTAATGAAACAAAACTATCTTCCCTTAGAAAACAAAGTAAGAAAATTAAGCCGGATCTCGCTTGTGTAGGATGTTTATGAACTGATAAATACTTTTATGATATGCTTGCTCAAATACCATGAAAATGAAGCACAAGAAAAAAATCTCTAAGGTAATATCTAAGGCGAATGGAGGAGTAGATATTTGTTAACACAGGATAGTTAGTCGAGCTCTTATTTTATTTCGAACGGTGTCAATTAAATCGACTGTCAAAATATACTTCAAACAAAGTAGAGTCTTAAGAGCTTTTAGAATATATTATCACTATATTATTTTAAAATATTATATTGATATTTTATAAAAAAATAGGAACCGTAGTAACACACGGGTATTCAACTAGTATGTAGTATATGTAAGTATGTAACACATATAATATGATAAATTACACATTTTAGTCCTTGGAGATGTGCACTAGATATAAGCAAACAATTATGAAGATGTAAAGGAACCACAATCTCCCGGCCCACAACCTAGAGAAGAAAGTAGGTCCAAAGATGCATAGCCTAGGATAGCATGCACACCGGCAAACATATCAACTAACAACAATGCAACACCCAAGAGGTATCAAGCGGATGGTGAATCTTGTTGACTGGGAATTAACAAATTCCCAATCCACTAATGATTATCATAACAATGGTATATGTCTCGACTTCGTCATACCAAAATTTTGGACCATCTGCCACCACTTATGCTAAGGTCATAACGAAGGCCTAGGTCAATTAATTTAATGGGATTTTGACATCTCCAACGTCAATGAAAAAAAGCACCTTCCATTTGATGTGACTTACCCAAGATCTACCCTCGTTGTCTGCGGTGTTAGCCGATAATAGCTAACTTGATGGCCGTTGCAGACTAGTTAGGAGGACATTTTTGACAAGAAAAACAATGTCACTAACATGTGGAGTCGACATAGACGTCCAGATCTTATATTAAATTGTGCAAAATAATGTAGGGTTAGTTGTGACATGAGGCAACAATGTTGACCCCTCGTGCTATCTAGCTTTACAACACTAGGGCTAAAGCTTCACAGCCCGTGGGACGAACATAGGAAATGAAAAATATAAATTATATTTAGATCACACTTGCACTAGGTTTTCTAGTTGTCCTGATATATAGTTGATCTTGTTGATATTACACTAGTAGGAAAAAAGGCTACTAATAGAGTGTCATTTTTTTTGGCTACTAGTTGCGGTCCCTGGCCCGCCACTGGTACCTAGCCAGTGTGATAAGGGCCTACTAGTCGTCAGGGTTGAAGCAGCAGGGACTGCGGGACGAGAATGCTTCGACGGTACGAGATGGACGGACACAAAGTAAAGTGTTTTTTTGTACATGAAATTCTTACTAGGTTTTTGGTCGAGGGGTTTCACAAATGTCCTAGAAACACATGCATGAAACTTATCTTATTTGACACCATCTCAAGCTCGTCCTTAATGGGGTCTTTGTATCCTTACCGTGGAATGGGGGGGGGGGGGGGCAACTGCCCCTTAATCTAACTAAATGATGGTATATGTCTTCGAATTTGCCATGCCAAGATTTTGGACCGTCCTCCGCCAGAGTAATCTCAGACGGTATGCCCCTTCTAGGTCGTGCATGTGTAACGCTGAGGTCATACACAAGGCCTGGATCAAGAACTTTTGTGGGATTGATATGGCAAGCCCCCATGTCATAGGCACTTGCCTCCGATGCTGCTCGTTTAAGATTGGGTCACCCTGCTATCTGTGATGTCGACTGTAGTGAGAATAGATGACTTGATGGCAGCCGCAGACCAGTCGGGATGGAAGCTCTTGACAAGTGCAGTATTGCCGCTGACATGTGGAGTCGACATAGATGTCCCAGATTTAATATGGAATGTCTCAAATACAAGTATGGTGAGTTATGGAAATGCATCAACGATGTTAAGCTCCGGTGGTAATATATCTGGCTTTAACATGCCATGACTGAAGAAGCGGGGACTGCGGGACAAAAATGTGTCAACGGTAGGAGATGGACGGACACCAAGTAAAGTGTTTTTTGGTAGATGACATTCACAATAGGTTTGTTGGTTGTCCTCACATACTCACTGATATTATTTCCATTAGCCACTAAAGCCTGCACGACATTAGGACCATAATCCTCAGGAACGGAGGTGAAGTGAACATATAGAATCAAACCAATATCGTTGTGGTCGAGGGGTTTCGCAACTAACCTGGAAAACACATGCATGAAACCTATCTTATTGGACACAATCTCAAGCTCATCCTTAATGGGCTCTTTGCATCCTTACCGTGGAATGGGGGGGGGGGGCAACTGCCCCTTAACCTAACTAAACGGTGGTATATGCCTTCGAATTTGCCGTACCAAAATTTTGGACCATCCGCCGCCACTAATGCTCTAGTCGTGCATAAATATTAGATCAAAATATTGTGCACCCCAGAGTAATCTCAGGCAGTATGTCCCTTCTGCGATCGTGCATGCATAACACTAAGGTCATACACAAGGCCTGGATCAACAGTTTTTGTGGGATTGATATGGCAAGCGCCCATGTCGTAGGCACTTGCCTCCGATGCTGCTCGTTTAAGATTGGGTCACCATGCTATCTGTGATGTCGGCTGTAGTGAGAATAAATGACTTGATGGCAGCCACAGACCAGTCGGGATGGAAGCTCTTGACAAGTGCAGCATTGCTGCTGACATGTGGAGTCGACATAGATGTCCCACATTTAATATGGAATGGCCCAAAACCAAATATGGTGAGTTATGGCAATGCATCATCCGTGTTGAGCTCCGGTGGTAATATATCTGGCTTTAGCACGCCAGGGCTGAAGCAGCAGGGGTTGCGGGACAAAAATGTGTCGACGGTAGGAGATGGGCGGACACCAAGTAAAATTATTTTTGGTAGGTAACATTCACACTAGGTTTGTTGGTTGTCCTCACATACTCACTAATATTGTTGCCATTAACCACAGTTACCTGCACAACATTAGGACCATAATCCTCAGGAACGGAGGTGAAGCGAACATATAGAATCAAACCAATATCATCGTGGTCGAGGGGTTTCACAATTAACCCGGAAAACACATGCATGAAACCTATCTTATTGGACACCATCTCAAGCTCATCCTTAATGGGGTCTTTGCATCCTTACCGTGGAATGGTGGGGGGGGGGGCGACCTAACTAAATGATGGTATGTGTCTTCAAATTTTCCATACCAAAATTTTGGATTATCCTGTTCCACTGATGTTAGTCATACCAAAGGGTTAGATCAAAATACTGAGCACCCCCGGAGTAATCTCGGAGGTTATGCCCGCCCGATATAGGACTCGTGTACATGGCCAAGGGGAATTTAACACTCTCTATAGGACTCATCTATTTCTGGAAAATTATATTTGTTCTCTTCTGCACTTCAAAAGATGATTTGAGTTAAACATGATCTTCACTTTGTGTCCAAAGAGATCATTATTTTTGTGGCATATGGTAAATGGAATTGTCAGCATAAAAAAAATATTGTTGCGTGACAGTGCAGAGATCAAAGGGGTCGCCACCATGTAGTAGAGGATTATCAGGAAGTCAATAAGAAAAGAGTGATTGACCAAAGCACCATACAGTTATACAAAGAGAACATAGAGAAGACGTAGTACCCGCTAGACCTAGCGAAGAGTTTGTCGCCGGCCAGCCGGAGATCGAGTTGAGGATGAGGAAGTGACTGCGCTCCACACGACCACGACACCGAAGCCACAAATCGCCTGATGGACCAACCAAGCTGTGGAGATTGAACCATTTAGAGTCTATGCAAGAGGAAGACATACGGCGCGCACGGCACGAGGAGACCTCGGCGGCCGTAGCCGCCACGTAGTCCTAAGTTAAAGTCGCATGTGCCACTTTTCATATTTGTAGATAAGTTGTTAAGATGTTGAGTTTTTGTTCAAATTTGGAAGATAGGCACCACTTTTTCACCTCCGCCGTTTTTTTTTTTTACTGAAAATGCAGAGCGGAGCTGCTTTTCATTGATAATAGAGGAAAAATAATTACAAGCTAAAGAAAGTGTGTAAAAGTGAGAACTAGCTTTTTTTCGATAAAAGGAATATATTAATATCAAGAAGATACCAATTACACCCAGCCTCTGCAACAACGCACCACCCTAATGGCATTACGGATGCACACAACAAAAAACAAGAAAAGAAAACTAAGAAACAAAAGTCTCGCTACAGTATCTCGAGATGGAGAGTGAAAATTGTCATGTTGATCATGGGAGTCACAGTTTAAGTACAAGAATGAGGAGATCGTGGCTAGCAGAGGCGTGCGCAGACGCCTGCGTAGCGGTTGGATCAGACTCCTGAAGACTAGGGACTCTAGTTACAGACAAACGGTACAATGAGTTTCAACACCCCCCGGCAGTATGAACTGGGCTAGCTAGCACATTCAGACTGGACCTGAAAGCTTCAAAGACGGACGTTGGCAGCCCCTTGGTAAAGACGTCCGCGTACTGAGAACCTGTGGGAACGTGCAGAATCCGTGCTTCTCCAAGTGACACCCGATCGCGGACAAAATGGAGATCAATCTCCACATGTTTGGTCCGTTGGTGTTGTATGGGGTTGGAGGAGAGGTAGACCGCCGAGATGTTGTCGCAGTAGACGACGGTGGCGCGTGTAGGAGGGCGATGAAGCTCGACGAGGAGTTGCCGCAGCCAGCACGACTCGGCGACGCAGTTAGCCACTGCGCGATACTCGGCTTCAGCGCTCGAACGCGAGACAGTGTTCTGGCGTTTGGATGACCAGGAAATGAGGTTGTTGCCGAGAAAGACAGCAAAGCCAGAGGTAGACTTGCGCGTATCAGGTGCCGCGAGAGGGGTCTGGCAGGTGCTGTGGGCGGGGAGCACGAGGCGGCAGGTGCGGGGCTGGCAGGGTTGGGCGCGGCGATAGAGGAGGATTCGGGCGTGGCAGGTGCGGTGCTAGTGGGTGGTGGGCCATGGCGCGGAGGTGGCGTGGTGGGGTTGGTGGGTTGAGGCGCCGAGGTTGTTGGGATAGGCGGAGGCAGGGGCAATGATTGGGAGCGGATCCCGGTGGGGATTGCGGTAGATCCGAGCGGATCCGCTGCGGGTGGTGGTGGTGTGGCCTCAGCTGAGGGTTTTGCATACGGAAAAACTGCTTCGTTAAAAATGACATGGCGGGAAATGTGAACTTTGCGGGATGTAAGATCAAGGCACCTGTATCCTTTTTGTTCACGAGGGTAGCCGAGGAAAACACATGGAGTGGAGCGTGGTGATAGTTTGTGGGGGGCGGTGGCGGTGGTGTTGGGGTAACACAAACACCCGAAGGTGCGGAGGTGATCGTAGGTGGGGTGGATGCCGTAGAGGAGGAAGTGTGGGGTGAGGTGTTGGATGGCGCGTGATGGTCGTAGGTTGAGGAGATGATTGGCTGTGTAGAGGGCTTCGACCCAAAAGGGAGGTGGTAGAGTGGCTTGAAACAGCAATGTGCGTACGATGTCATTGGTGGTGCGAATGAGACGTTCGGCGCGACCATTTTGGGGCGAGGTGTAAGGGCAGGACAAGCGGAGTGTGATGCCGTGAGTGGAGAAGAAATGACGAAGCTCATGGGTGAGGAATTCTCCGCCGTTGTCACTTTGCATGCATCGAATGGTGGTGCGAAATTGGGTATGGATGTACATAAAGAAGCGCTGTAACGTTGTGCACGTTTCAGATTTATTTCGCAAAGGAAAGACCCAAGAATAATGGGAGAAGTCATCCAAGATTACAAGGTAGTATTTGTAGCCAGAGAAACTAATAATGGGAGAAGTCCATAGATCGCAATGTATTAAATCAAAAGGTGATGAAGCACGAGAATGGGAAATAGAAAAGGGGAGACGAATTTGCTTGCCTAGTTGACATGATTCACAAAAGCTAGTCCTAGAGGAATTTTTATTACATGATGTGAGAAAATCTAAAGGAAGGTGGGAAAGAGCTGCATTGCTGGGGTGTCCAAGTATCCGGTGCCAGAGATCGCCGGTGACGGCGAGAGCCGAATGGTGAGCTTCGCCGCGGTCGCCATGGAAGGGATACAGATCGCCCACGCTATTAGAGCGCATAAGAAGTCTCCGGGTAGCCAAGTCCTTCACAGAGAAACCAAATGGATCAAACTCCACAGAAACAAGATTATCACGGGAGAATTTGCGGGTGCTAATGAGGTTTTTGACAATGTCAGGAGAGACAAGGACGTCGTTGAGGTAGAATGGATGTGATGTGAGAGCAGCTGTACCGGTAGCAACTATGGGAAGACTAGAACCATTGCCTACGATGATATGCTTAGAATTAGGCTCGAGTAAGGAGTGAGACGAGGTCAAGGTACCTGAACTGCCGGTGACGTGGGATGAGGCGCCTGAATCCATGACCCAATCTCCACCGTAGGCGGCGAAGGCAGAGCCATAGCTGGGAGCTTGCTGGTACATGGCGTTGAAGTCCCACGTGGAAGGAGGTGCCGTGGGTGCAGCAGGTGGCGGAGCAGGTGGTGCAGCCGCGCCAGGCAGAACTGGATAGGCCTGATGTTGCGGTCCGGGGCGGGCGCCGAGCACGCCGTGTGCGTTCGGAGGAATCCATGGCAGGCGAGGTGGGAAGGGCAGGTTGGCCGGCGCGAAGTAGCCGTACCATGGTTGTTGGCCGCCACCGCGTCCTGGGAAGGTGTCGCTGTAGCCCCGTCCGCCGCCAGGGTGACCACGCCCACGACCAACGCCAGGGGACGGAGGAGGCGCACCGCCGCGACCACGGCCTGGGTGCACGAACCCCGGAATGGGATTCTTGCCTTTGTAGTTTGGGCTCACGCCGAATGGACGAGGTGGCCCGTTGCCGGCGGCGGGCTGAGCAGTGCCAGCGCTAGTCTGGCCACCACCATGGGCGACCATGATCTGGGGGTTGTCCTGCAGCTGGTCGCTGTCCTCGGAGATCTCGGCGTGCTGGAGGCGGGCGCAGGCGACGGCGAAGGAGGGAAGCGGATCGGCGTTCTTGAGGATCTCGCCCTGTAACTTGAAACGCTTACCGAGCCCGTCGATGAAGGCGCCCGTCAGATTGTGGTCAGAGACGGGGCGGCCGATCGTGGCCAAGTCATCGGCGAGGCCCTGCAGCTTACTGGCATAATCGGAGATGGAGAGGTCGCCGCGTGGACAGCTGTGGAAAGCTTTGCTGAGGTAGAGGTACCGTGAGGTGCTCCTGTCGAGGAAGAGGCGATGGAGACGCAGCCAAGTCGTGCCCGCGCGTCCGTCGGGGCCTTGAACCAGGCGATGGAGATCGTCGCTCAGCGTCGACAGGAACCACAGAGAGATGTGGAGATCGACGGAGTGCCAGGTGTCGTCGGGAGCCGCCGGTGCTGCGCCGTCGGTGATGTGATCGATGGCCTTGTACATGGTGAGCAGCGAGGTGATGATGTGGCGCCATTTGGTGTAGTTTGCGCCGGCGGTGGTCACCTTGAAGTTGATGTAGTTGGAGATGTGGATGTTAAGGAGAGGGTGGGCAGGGGGCTGAGCGATGTAGGGATAGGGAACAGGCACGTAGCCGGTGAGGTTGCCGCCGGTGGTGGTGACGGAGAGAGACTCGGTGAGGTTACTCAGATTGAAGGCATTGGAAACAGGGGTGAGGGGAGCGCGAGGCATGGCAAATCGGTGGTGGAGGGGAGTGAGGAGGGATTCGTCGATGGGATTGATTGGTGGTACAGTGGAGAGAGGAGGGTTTGGGGCCGTCGAGGAAGGTGAGGTTTCGGCCATTGTTGAGCCTAAGCTCTGATACCAAGATGGAGAGTGAAAATTGTCATGTTGATCATGGGAGTCACAGTTTAAGTACAAGAATGAGGAGATCGTGGCTAGCAGAGGCGTGCGCAGACGCGTGCGTAGCGGTTGGATCAGACTCCTGAAGACTAGGGACTCTAGTTACAGACAAACGGTACAATGAGTTTCAACATCTCGGCCTAGTGAGAACTAGCTAGGTGTGCAAGACTACAACAAAAGGAAAGCTACTCAAATCAGGTTTGTTTCAACAGCACTAAACACGTGCATGCATCCATCGGTCGCCCCCGTGGGTTGCAGCGCACGAACCAATAAATGGCAAGAAACATGAGGCCTACGTGTTTGACGTGCCTCGAGAAGGTCGATTCGATCACGGGCGCAGCTAAATAAGTATACCCAAATGCTAAAAAGTGCTTGGATGCTATGCGTCAAAACGAGCATCCGATTTATGACCGTCCAATCCGGTCGATCAAGCCATTATCCCGACAAAACAGGTACGGAGAGCATCACGTGCGCCAGCTGACCAGCTCCTCCCTTCCGCGGTTCCGCCCCTTTCCTCCCCGACCACCGTAGCTCCATCCCCGCCGCCTGCTGGTCCAATTTGCCGGCGCAGTGCCTTGCTCCGCATCCTCCTGCTGTGCCCCACCTCCAGACCCACGCGCCGGCGCTCGACCCACTCGCCGCCAGCGAGCAGGCGATCCACCGCCGCGGAGATCCCCGCCCCGCCCCGTGCTGACTGGTGACACGTACTGCCGCTGCTCCCTTCTGCTGGCCGAAGACGGTTCTCGTTCCGGCCGGCCGCCGCAGCTCGTCGCTCCAATCCAGCCGGATGCAGCTTGAGTTCCCTCCATTGGATCTCCTCCGGATTGTTAACCAATCAACGACAAGAGGCAAGTTGAATTTCGATGCCCTCTTCCGACTTCAAGTGCGGTGGTAATGGCCATCTTCAATTTCCGATTTCCAGGTAAATTTGTGTGGCTGGACGCTGTAGTCATGTGAATATGTGAAAAAAAGAGGAGAATTGAGAGTTTGAGACTACATAGTAATGTGATTGCTTTTGCCTGCTGGAGTTCTGCTCTTTCTCCACTTCTATGCTTCGTTGCTGGGAGCATGGCCGGCTACTTCGGTTGAAGAAGAGAAAGATAAGAAGAGATGAGAAGCTACAGGAAGGGGAAAGAGCACATGGTTGTGCAGCTCCTGTGTAAAAACAGGTAGCAAAACTCAAAAGGCTATCTCATTTCTCTAGGGGATCTCGTGTGAGCAGCTCCTCCTGTGTATTAGTATTATCTTGTACAGTACTAAATTGAAGTTTTGGAGATTTACATAGAGGATACATATTTATTTGCACTATCTACGCGGAGCCGTGCTATCCGTGTTGTTCTTGCCTAGCTCCACCCTTTGAGCTTGACGGTGGCATCTGTGCTCCCGGGGGCCGCCGATGCGAACAGGAGCTCCTGCGGAGCCACCCTATGGTCCGACCAGGCATTGACCTTCCTCAACTTATATTCTGTTTTGCACACGGATTTGTCGTTGCTTCTTGGGCGGAAGGTGACGAGATCAGGCTACCCATTGGCATGGCTCTGTGGAGGGTTGGGCACCACGGATCTTAATGCGGCATCCCCTTTGGCTTCTTGCAGCTCGCGTTGTGCCTAGTGTAATGACTCGTGTTGTTCCTTGTATTTAATTGCAACGGCTACAAGGCTTAGGTTTAGTTGCATCCATTAGTAGGTTAAGTTGCATCCATTATCATGCTAAGTTGCATCCATTATAAGGTTAAGTCGCATCCATTATTTAGGTTATTAAGTTGCAACTGATGCATGGTTTAGTTGCATGTATTATTAGGTTAAGTTGCAACAACTATAAGTCGTGTTTGTAAGCAGTTAATTGTTAATTCACACGCGTGCTACGTTGCATTTCCATTATTGCTAAGTTGTATACCCATTAGTGTTAAGTTGCATACCCATTAGTATTAAGTTGTTTATTCATTAGTGTTAAGTTGCATACCTTATATTATTAAGTTGTATACCCATTAAGGTTAACTTGCATATATTGTCCAACATAGTTGTAGATGTAACATGCGCAGTTAGATTTTTGTCTATATTTCGTCAGTTTGGGCGAATTTGTCAAACTAAGGTTAAATTGGATCCATTGTCTAGCTAGTATTAAGTTAGCTAACACCGATTATGGTGAAGTTAAGCACCATTATTGCGAACTTATCTATCCATGTGTCTAAGTTGTTTTAATAGTGCATCAACTAATGTGTGCTAAGTCGTGTTTTGTAGATAGTAAATTATTACTTCACACATGCTCTAAGTTGCATACTCATATTTCTAAGTTGTATAACCGCTACTATTAAGTTGCATATCAACTGTTGTTAAGTTGCATACATACTCTTGTTATTTGTATACCAACTATGATTAAGTTGCATTCATTCTTCAGTATATTTTTACCACGTCTAAGTTGTCTACAACCGCGTCTAAGTTGTGTACTATTTGGTTATGATGTTTTATTTTCGTTGCTATTAAGTTATCTAGTTACCCACGGTACTTGAAACTATGATAGGAAACTAGTATTGCAATGTATGTTGGCCGTTGTTGCTAAGTAAATACCTGAGAAACTAACTTGGCTATAAAGTATACAAAAAAAATATAGTGTAAGAAACTTTTGTACAAAGTTGTTTTGCTACAACACTAAAGTTGATTTTTCACGGCAACATAGTTGCTTTTTAAAAAGAAAATTGTCAAAATATATACAAATGGGATCTAGTTTCGAAGATCTCATCGCGAGAGGTCTAATGGTGAAAACGGATTGCAATTATGACACACCATTTACGAGTTATGGCTTTTTGATTTTTCTTCTTATGAAATTAAATACACACCTGAAGTATTTGGGTGATTCCCGTGACAGTGAAATCTTTCCTTTTATAGCCGAGTGTTTAGATGAGCAAACTGGCATCGGATGCTCCCTAGCCACGTCCATAAGTATATACCCGCCTCGTTTGAGAAGGCATGCCTACCTCTTCGTCGACTGAGACAACGGGTAAATACGTACTGGAGTACATGGTACATGTGGGCCAGAGCTGCCTCCGACACTGACGTGTCCGTGCACTCGACCTTCTCTTCGGTGCTATCTCCGCTGGTCACTTGAAAGGCATGCATTTTGTACCCTCTTTTTGCTCCGTTCTTCAATGAAGAGTTGGTAACTGACCGGCCGTGCATGAAACTGGCTGACTGTCGCGCTGTCAGTCACCTCGTCGATCAGCTATCGCTTCGGCCGGCGGTGTGTCCGACCTATACTACAGCGTTAACGACGCAAGTGGCGCAGTTATGGAATGACCTGCTCCCGTCTGCGTTTTCCCACTAGTCATAGCCGAGAGTAACATAGCATGGTGTCATCCATATAACACTAGTTTATATTACTAATTTTGTAGCGGGGAGTAACATGAAAGTAGTATCATAGATGCACGTATTAATTAGCTTACAAACTTATTATGTCATGAAAAATATAGGAACTAATCTTATAGAAATTTTGTAGTGTAATTTCTATAGAAAAAAGCATTAGGTCATACCTCATGAAAAATCTCTTTACTACAATCAAACAAACTTCATCTTCCCATAGGATTTAAATGGGGGACATCCAAACCCTATGCCTTTTCTATTCCTATGTTTTTCGTATCCTACAAATCAAAGGAGCCCTTCATGTTTTAACTTTCAACTACTTGCACAGGGATGTTGTCAGCTTTACAAATAAAAATTCATGATGGTAATAAACATGATCACGCTTTAATGGTTATCATTGTTGTCCTCAACTAATCATGTATAGAAAAATAGTACAGAATCTTCATATGGAAAAATTATTGTGCCATGTAAAGAATTCTTATGCACAAACCATGTAGGTACTGCTAAGAATTTCCTTCCCAGCTATTTACATTACTTTCTTTCCCATGTGCATTGTAGAACTGATGCCTTCAAGTCTTTTTTTTTTTTTTGAAACGGAGGCAAAAGCTTTGCCTCATCCATTAATTAAGAAGAAAGTGTCCAATTTTTAGGAGAAAATCGGGCAAAAACCAACAACACACACTAGACACCCCGGCCAACCTGGCTACCCACACGGAGCACACACGCCATCGAGAAGAAAGACCATCGATGAGGATGTCATCGAGCGTCATCGTCGTCACTCCTCCACGAGCCAGCGATTTCGACTTCACCTTAGAAGACCGCCACCGACACCCTCGCCACGAATGACACTGGAGCCAATGTGAGCCTATGCCAAACAGTCGACCCCCAAGCACGTCGAGGAGGAGGCAGCTCCGACTTCAACCGTGACCTTCATAGGACAAAGTTGCACGCCTTGCACCGACGCAAGCACCAATCAAGTGGCATCGTTGCCACAAGTCGCCTCGCAGCTCCGACTTCACCATCACGGCAGGGGTGACGAAGGACATGCCGCAACTCCGATCCGCTCACCATTGTCATCGTTGCCACGCAGCTCACGACACCAACACCAACCATCTTCCACGGGTCCCTCCGACCGAAGCAGCTCCAAATCAATGCCCTCAAGAGGGAAGACGACACAAGAGCTTCATCATCGACCGATCACGGCGGATCTAGGGATTACCCGGGAGCTTTCCCAAACAGGATGACAAAACATCTCCTCGGCGATGCCTTCAAGAAGGAAGCGGCGCCCGAAGCCGTCGCCATCACCGGCCTCGGCCGACTGCCGGCCGGCCGACCACCGAGGGCAAGGCATTAGCCCGGAACTTATCACGCCATCTTGCTTGTGCTTCGGGCCGGACCACCTCCCATCCCTCAACCACCATCTCCACCATGGCCGCCACACCCGCCCCCGGCCACGGGCTGCACCGCCGGCCGACCTCCGGGCGCCGGCAGAAGCACCACCGCGCCCCTCACGGCCACCCCAACCTCCCGCAGCACCAGGCGCCCACACCACCACCGGAACTGCAGCCACGGACCACCACCACGAGCTCCTCCGCGCCACTCCAGCACGCCCCTGGGAGGGCCGCCACTGGCCAGGGCCACCGCCCTGGCCCCCGAAGGCCGGCGAGCTCCAGCCGCTGCAGATCTGGGCGGAAACGCCCATCACAGAAGCATCCCCGCAGCCCTGCCCTGAGCTCGACCTCCGCCCTCGCTACCACGCCGGAGATGCCGGCGAGCAGCCGCCGCCACCACCTTGACCCGAGCCCGCCGACTCGCCATCCCCAATCCCGGCCACCGACGCCCCCACGGGGCGGCCTTCCACCGCGAGAAACAAGCCCCCCAAACCACCTTTGGTAGCGGGGGGTGCCTCCACCGCCGCGGAGGAGGCCAGCGACGGCAGCGGCAGGGGAGCCCTTGGGCGAGGGTGACCGGCCGGCGGCGTGGATTTGGTCGCCCCTGGCACCGCCTGGGGGAATGACGCGAGGGGTTATCGCGTGATGCCTTCAAGTTTTGTCACTCAAGTAAACTTGTTCTAGCTTCATGGGGGTGTCGTGCCGTGCTAGAGGAGATCTGGGCGACTTGATGGTCGGAAGAGATCTGGGTGGAGGTGCCGTCTGCCATGGAGGTTCTGCCTAAGGCGGAGGTGCTGCCTGCGGAAGGAGGCGCTGCCTAGGGAGAAAGGTGCTGGCTGGGGACGGAGGAGTTGCTGGGATCGCAACGGAAGACTAAGACACTCGAATCACGAGTCAGTTTTAGTGAAGGGTAGAGATGTAATTTTGCTCATTTTTCAACTGGTCGAAAAATGTCTAAAATATCTTCTATTTTGGAACCTTTTAAAATACGTATCTGTAGGCATATGCCCTCATATATAGAAGGGTATTACGTACAGCCATCCACACTCTCTGCTTCCACACACCCATCAAGTTTGTTTACACCATACACGTAGTGAAAAAGCAAACCATATGGCTTCATGGTTCGGTTCAATGCATAGTAGAGCATCATATCATGGTGTCAGAGCAGAGAAACAGATTAAATTGTTGGTTCGATTCTAAACAAATCATCTACCAGAAATATGCATGGAAGTCTAACGGAGAGACATAAGCTCTCCTTGAAGAAAAAGCTTGCCAAATAAAATAGGATTGCATATGGCCGAAACATCCATTATGGCTCCATGCATAACGGGACTCCAACGTAGCAGCAAACCCATAGCAATTCCCAACTCTGACACATTTTGAGAACCAACCCATGTTTAGGTGGTTAAGAGGAAGGTGTCACTCTCATCCCATTATTCGAGTTTAAATTGATAAAAGCAGAATATTCCAGTCGGAGACAACATTTCTGTTGAGAGCAAAACGTTCGTGGTGATTTCGTCAATCTCAATACACGCGAAAACAAATTTCTTTTAGTCAGCCTCAGAGGTGGCTATAGGGAGAGTGTGGGTGCATGTATTCATAGGAATGAATGTTGGACGGTACTACACGGCGGCGCCGCACAAAAACGTTTCCGTGCGGCGGCCCATATGAAGCATTCTCACGTGGGGACCATCGAATGCGTCAGCCCATGTGTCGGTACCCGGTGGATTCCCAATTTCTCTGCGCCAATACTACATGCAGGGTCTGTCTCTTGTGATTTGTGAGAAGTCAAGTTTCTGACATTATTCACTGTTCGCTGCAGTATTACTTTTTTGAGCCGTTCACAGGTACACTAAAATTAGTAAAAATAATCATCACATGCATGTCTCCATATACCAATTGGTCCACTCCATATCATTACTACTAAAATTAGTAATTAGGTTCTACTAGTTGCCAGATTAGTAATTATCAGGTTAATTATACCTAGCTGCCAGATTTAGTTGTTAGTAATTGCCAAATTAATAATTGTGAGACAAAATAAGATAAGCTGCGGTTTTGATTGTTACTAATTGACAGATTAACTAGGCCTAGTAGCCAGATTAAAAACGTACTAGTTGACAGGCTCAACTGTTACTAATTTTCAAGTTAATTAGTAGGTATTAGGTGATGAAGAGACAATTGCCAGGTTTATTAAGCCTGACTGCCAGGTTAATTTAACCTGATTGGCAGGTTTTAATTGGTGCTAGTTACTAGGTTCTAGCCTTTAAAATCTGCACTTGCAGTGTGACGAATCTATCGTCTCCAACAAATTTGATGCACTTGCCACTGCAACTAGAGGGTTACTCCAGGTTTACATGCAGAGATTAATGAGTATTACTGCGGAATAAAATCAACAGCACGATTGATCCAGAGAGTAGGGGAAAGATGAAAACTCTGGAACGCGACACCGGCAACCACACCTCCACGCGCTGGTCGTTGACGACCTCCTTGCGCTCGACGACGGGTCGACGGCGGCGCTCTCTTCCTCGCGCTCGACGGCGGCGGACTCCCGCTGGACGGTCGGCAGTGCTCGTCAGCGACGCTCTCCCCACCTGGACGCCTCCTCCCTCGCGGCCTCGCGGCTCGCGCCCGTCGGCGGCGGCCTCCTCTTCTCGCACTTTCCGGCGCAGCGCTCCCCAGGTATCCGCACGCGAGGCGCTCTGTCTTCACAGAGTGAGAGCAAGAATTTGTGGCCAGGAGTAGAGGACTAGTCGTGGGTGGATAGATGGAAGTGCAGGGATGGGGGTGAGGATAAGATGTACTCGGTCCCCTAAGGGCACCCACAATGTATAGCCAAATGTGGTTCTATATTAGCTTTTTGGCTTTTGGAACTAGTTCCCTACATTGTGAAGGTAGTTCCAAAAGAAGCAAAAGTGGGAACCGGAGCAAGTAGTTGCTCCGATGCCAAGTTTGTGGCTAAATTCTTGATGGGTTAAAATATGCATATCTAAGGAAGAAAGAGAAGATGGTTAAGGTGAGAGAGAGGATGGCTGTAAAGAAAAATAATTCTTTTACATTGTTTGTGTCAGTATCAGGCCCACTGTGTAGACATTTGGAACTAGGCAACATTGTGGAGGTGTAGTCATATGTAATTCCGATGCCAAATATTGTGCTTTGTCAGATTTGGCTATTCATACATTGTGGATGCCCTAAGAGAGCGATGCGATTTTTCCGCCGCACGGGAGCCTCGGCAATGCGGCGCCTCTCTTTAGATTTTCCCATGAATGTTATGTGTATATTTGTGAGCATCTTGTGTATCATAAAAAGGAAGACTCTCACATTTTTTTGTTGAATCGGCCGACATAGTGCCTTTCTTACTCATGATTTGTACGTAGTAGTTAATTCATTATTTATATAACAATTTTTTGGTGAGAAAATGATTGTATTTTTTTGCAGAATATACGGTTCAAATAAAATTATTCAATTATATCACGAAAGACTTATTTTTCCACGGGATGCCAAAGGAATGGAAGGCAAAGTCTTATTCTCTCAAGAGACGTTATTTCCTAACTTCTATTCTCGGTCATTTCGAAGGGGATTTATCGCACCAGCAACCACCATCATCCTTATGGCACTGCCCAGCACTGTGCGTGTCTCGCTGGCAAGCACGATTACAATCTACAGCTTCGCATCCGCCGGGGAACTTGTAGGGTTCGCGGTAGATTTCCAAACCTATACAGACAAAAATACATAAAAATTTGATTGTCTTTGAAAACCATGTATATATTTACATATGTACCACGGCACAAGAACTGAGCTAATTATAAAAACACAGACATTTATAAACCAGGTTCTTAGATGCGTACCACGGCAGATTGAATAACTTGAGTAAGCAATTGATATTTACAGTACGAGGCATATCAATTGTGAACTAGACGATTGGGATAAAGATTAATTAACATACTGCAACATATAATAAAACGAAAAAAAAATACTTGCAATTCTTAACTGGATGATCGAACTTTAAGTAAACTTCTTTTTTGCGTCAAAACTAAAACGGAGTAGTCCGCGTCAACAATGTATAGAGTTCTACATGATTTGAGGTCCTACTTCTATTACAAATAAGGAGCACACATTTTTCAGATAAATACATCTTCGATACAAAGTGTTTAGACAAAACTAAGAGCAGCCGATGAATACATCTTTGTTGAGATAGAAAGTATTATTCAGATTTTTCTGTAATTGATAAGCTGGGGTAGACGGAAAAATACCTATGTTCCTTCCTAATGCTTGGCTCGTCAAAAAGGAGGTTGAGATCATCAAAAGAGCCATCAAGCAAAAAACCTTTGCGTTGATCTGGATGAGAGCCATGAAGAAGTTGTTTAGTACTATTTCCTTCTCCTATTCTTCTTTTCGTCGTGCTTATGGTTCCTTACGCTGTCGTTTATATAGAGGCAGGACGGACTCTAGGAGCATCAATTTTCGTTGTTTTATTCCTTTGCTGCATTAGGGTTTCCTTTGTATGGTACTACCTAATAATTAATTGAGATTCTCCATTATACGCACATCACGGAATATTCTATGGATAAGTATTTATTGGTCCAAAAATTCCATGCGAAATTAATTAGTATATTCCATAAAAACATTATTATGACCTTTATTGACTCCTAAAAATAACATACGGAATACTACTAATTATGACCGAATACTACTAATTATTCCATAACGAGATTATGGCATTTTCCTGCATCATAAAACCTACTTGATTAATCTTCCTTAACAACATTATGGCATTTATTGGCTCCCAAATTACAAAGGAAAATAATTAGTACTATTCCGTTTATTGATTTTTTTTGAGATATATTCCGTTTATTGATGGAGGGTCATGGACTATGTGTATCGTGTTTATTTGCAGTCCAATCCCATTTGCTTGTTTAGTTGTTTAGTACAGTAGTTGTTTTTTTGGTTGGCAATCATGGGCTTTGTGACTAAGAAACAGACCCAGGAACAAATGCGTCCTTGAATTACCTCAAACCTCTTGCAGAATGACGGTTCAACATCAGAGACATGAAAGGCAGTATCCACAAATAGGTGTTGATGTACTCATATTACAGAGACTATTCAACGTATTGTGAAGCAATCCCTAAAAAAAACGTATTGTGAAGCAATCAACATGATCCATCTCATCAGTCCACTGCTTTCTTATAACTAGTACACAGGCACGTGCAACGCACGTCTTTGTTAAATGAAAACTGACGGACTACAATATGAAACATCCAAAAAACACAAGGCACTTGACTAATAATAAAGTGAAAGGTTAATTTCAGGACATGGTTTGCATATAACCAACACACTCGCAATGATTGTTGGGTACAAGGTATGCTTTGATTGAAAAAAAAAAACGTTACAAGGATGCCCATATGCTATAAATTATAGCTTGCAAAGCATAAATTTCAAACCTTCTCTCAAACAACAACATCGGAGATGAAGGAACTTTGCAACAAAAAGAAATCTCCATGAGCTCAGATAAGTACATGGCCAAACTGTGTTCATTCAGCAAGCACTATTGTCTGTACATGATCGTACCAGGAGTGGTACATATCTAGTTTATCAGGAGCAGTAATTCATCATTTTATGAATAATAGCGATTTACTGCATGCATAATTCAGAGGGAGGTTAGCCTCTCTGAACTGCACTTGTTCTCATGTTAGGCAGCCTGTGTCTTTTACCTGTGTTCTTGCGGTACTTTCTAAGAGCAAGTATAATAAGTCCTAGTCAGCTGGCTATAAGGATTAAAATAATATATTCATGCTTAGTTGGAGGAGAGAGAGGAGGAGAGAGAAGAGGAGTGGGCTCTCATGCAAGAGCCAACTCTAGCACGTGCTCCTAGGCATTTTGTGAGAGTGAAATGTGGGTCATCCATTGATAAAGTAGTACATGATTATAGCTCACTATTATACATGTTAGCTCTATATTAGCTACAAATAATATGGCACATGGCTTATAGCCAGCAGCTGACTATACTATTAAACTTGCTCTAAGCAGGATGTCGTAGTAGATAAGGTAATCGAGAACTCATGGAAGCATAAAGTAACCCTTTTATCATGATAACCTCACTGAAGCAATAAATGCACATGTGTATCATCTCCATACATCCCACGTGACAAGGAGGGGGTTGCTGATCGTATATTGCCAAGAGCATGACCTATTTACAAGGATCAAGCTATAAGTGATGAGTTGAATATCAGCAAAGTATATACACAGAATAAACACAAAGCACTATAAAACTGGGAGCAAAGATATTTTTGGAGATCAAACCACACAAATATACATCTTTTATAAATGAATACTGTAAAATGCACATGCCCGCTCCCAAGAACCACCGCAACACAAGTACTGGTTGATATAACAACGTGAGAAAATTTTCATGCTTAATATTCGAGGTCATAGTGAAAAATCGCTTGCTCTTGGGGTGACATGATTAATCCACCAAACTCCTCTTGGCTCAACTGATTAAACAAACTGTAACTTATTTCTCAACAGCTCTGATCAACATCAAACTAATACTCTCTGCCAGGTGAAACCATAGATCTCCCTTTCTGTACCTACTATATACAAAAATCTCGTTATACATAAAAATATAGGAATGCTTGCGATTTTTGGTTTATCAGTCTCATTCTACCCATTATGTAGGCTTACCGACATTGGTGTTCTAGAAACCTATTGGCTCTCATTTACCCAAGACAAATTGACATAGCTAGAAGAGACTAACTCGGGAGCTCTCCATGTATCTGACCCCGTTCGTGAAACCAAAGAAAACCATTCCTAAGAGACCATACACATACCACTGATTATGAACATAATCCTGCACAAAAAAAGGAAAAAAGAGAGCAGGGGATTAACAAACTTAGCTACACATATGATATCATGAATTTGCATGTTATATTACCTAGTGACCAATCTGCATTAAGTTCTGTTGCTCCTCCTGATATGAATCAAAAGAAAACTATAAACACAACAGAACCAGCTGCAGGCAAACAATCAAGAACCTTTTCACACTTGTAAGACACAAAACCTTAGTGTCGCAGATCTCTAGGAGATAACCATCATAATGAAGGATGCAATAAAAATAGATAGAACAACCATGTTTTTACTTCCTTCTGAATAGCAGCAAGCATTATCCAGTACCATTGCCTGCTAGGAAAAGAATGCCCTCATAAGCCATATGGTCAGATAAATATGTGTGGAAGACATTTTGCTGCTAAGTCTCATAATATAAAACCTAAATGGTTAGATGGCACAAAACCCCATCTGCAGCACTTCTACAAATGGCTAGCTATGCCCAAACTGGATTGGCTACCAAAAAGTCTGAACAGATATTCACTGAATTTCGTCAACTTTCTGTACCACTCTACATTGTCACATTCCAGTGATTCATAAATCTTATTGAAAATGACAAAGAAATTTCCCTGAACCCACTATGTTTTTCTTAGTTCAGACATAACTAAAATCGATTATGTTGCCGAGAACCAGGAGGACGTCCAACTGAGCACGGGCGGTCGGAGGGTGCAGGTCACGGCGCAGGCGGGCAGGCTGACGTGCACCAGTGCGGCTTCAACGGGTAGGTGAAAGGACACGGATGTCGCCTAGAGGGGGGGTGAATAGGCGATTTAAAACTTTTACGAGATGGGCTTAACAAATGCGGAATAAAACTAGCGTTTACTTTGTCAAGCCCAAAGCCTATATACTATGGTTCACCTATGTGCACCAACAACTTATTCTAAGCAATGGTTCCTCTATGTGCACCAACAACTTATGCTAAGCAATACAAGCAAGTATGTGATAGCAAGATATATATAACTTCAAGCACGATGGCTATCACAAGGTAAAGTGCATAAGTAAAGAGCTCGGGTATAGAGATAACCGAGGCACGCGGGAGACGATGATTTATCCCGAAGTTCACACTCTTGCGAGTGCTAATCTCCGGTGGAGAGGTGCGGTGGCTTAGTGCTCCCGAACGCCACAAGAGGCTCACCTTGAGGTGTGGTTGCTCGATGCACACCAACGCCACAAAGGCCTCACCCCAAGATGCGGTACTCACACCACACACCGAACGCCACGAAGGCGCCTCACCTAAATCTCCGGTGACCCTCGCCACAAAGGCCTAGGTCACGGTTCCACTAAGGGATTTCCTTCGAGGCGGAAACCGGGCCTTACACAAAGATTGGGGCACACATCCACAACTTAATTGGAGGCTCCCAACAAATCGCCACAAAGGCGTAGAATCCGTCTAGGGTTCCAAGAACCCAAGAGTAACAACCTTCTTGCTTTCACCTCCACGAATCACCGTGGAGAACTCAAACCGATGCACCAAATGAAATGGCAAGAACACCACAAAGATGCTCAAGTCCTTCTCTCTCAAATTCCAACAAAGCTACAAAAGCTATTGGGGGAATAAGAGAGGAAGAACAAAGAGATTCACAAAGAACACCAAGATCAAGATCTAGAGAGTTCCACTCACAAAGAGATGGATTTGATTGGTAGAAATGTAGATCTGGATCTCCTCTTCCTTTTCCCTCAAATGGATTCAAGAATCATTGGAGGAGTAGAGGGATGTGGAAAGCTCTCAAAGTCAACAATGGTGGAGAGCCAAAGGAGGAAGAAGAAGTGCCAAGAGAGAGAGAAAGAGAAGCTTAAAAAGGGGGCACATTTTCCGCCCGTTGGGGCTGCCTCCATTTGGGGCCGGTAGTACCGGCCAGCTAGGGCGGTACTACCACCCGTGGGTGCTGCGCGTGGAAGAGAGAGCGAGGCGAGCGGGGCAAGGAGGCGCGGGCCGGGAGGGGGAGGCCGGAGGCTCCGGCCGTGGTACCGGCCCTAGTACCGCCGAGCCTCCCAAACCCCCTGGAACAACACAGTGTGGAAAAGGGCAATAAGCGGTACCGCGAGCGGTACCTTGCCTGGAGGCTCCAGCCGTGGGCTGGGTACCGCGAGCGGTACCTTGCTCGGAGGCTCCGGCCGTGGGCTGGGTGGAGGCTCCGGCCAGGGGCCATCCTCACCAAACGTTTTTGCTTAAACACCCATACGAAAACCTTAAGAACTTTTGCATCCGGACTCCGATTTCGATGATCTTGGGCTCGTTGAAATCACAACAACGAGCTCTACAACAATATGCATAGAAACATCATAGTCCAGCAAAGGAGGATAGAAACAAATGATGAAAGGTTTGACCTATCTCAAAAAGACATACCGGTAAAACCTCCAATCTTGAAAATGCAACAAGTTGCCCATGGAAAAACCATTCTCAATGAACTAGAGCTTGTCATGAGAATAAGCACAAGCTCTAAAACATAACATGGATAAGATCCAAATAAAACCAAGTAAGATGATGAACCAAACTCGAAAACGCAACAAGTGATCTATGCGAAATCCGTTTTCGATGAACTAGAGCTTGTCATGAGAATAAGCACAAGCTCTAAAACATCACATGGATAAGGTCCAAATAACAACCAAGAAAGATGATGCAAGGATGCAAAGGTTTGAGCTCTCTCCGAATGATACGATCGAGTTACTCACTCGAGAGCCCTCTTGATAGTACGGCAACTAAACTATAAACCGGTCTCCAACTACACTATGAGACCGGTGAGAAAGAAACCCTATCAAGAGCAAACCTTATACTTGCGCATTCCACTTGAGCTTGATGACGACGATCTTGACCTCAACAAGATGGAACGCCTTTCTTGCTTGTGTTTGCTTGACGAAGTCTTGTGGATTGCTCCCCCATAATCCACCATGGGAGAGCTTCTTCTTCGGCGCATCTTCACATAACCATGACCACCATGTGGATTGCTCCCCCATAATCCACCATGGGAGAGCATCTTCACATATCCATGATCACCATATGGATGGCAAGACTCAAGCAAAGGACCTCTTCGAGATGGCTCATCTTGAACTTGCACTTCATTTCTTCATTCTTCATCATGTTGATGTCTTGAAGTAACTCTAGGGCTCACTTCATCTTCATCTTCAAGACATACTTGACACTTGATATCCTTCATCAAATTCTTCTTATTGCAACCTTGAAGCCAACATATGGATCAAGAATTGCCTATGGACAACTCCTAAAAATATAACTCAATGCAAACATAAGTCCATAGGGATTGTCATTAATTACCAAAACCACACATGGGGGCTCCATGCACTTTCAATCTCCCCCATTTTGGTAATTGATGACAATCTCTTTGAGAGGGTTTATATAAGGAATTTAAGTAACAAATAAGTTGAATATATAGAGCAAACTCCCCCATAATATATGCATGTGTGAATGATCTTGAATTTCATTGCATATATTGGCATTCAAAGCCTAGTGGAGTTTCCTCTAAATATTCAACTATGCAAAGCAACAAGATGCAATGCAATAAAGGCACCTGCTTAAGCACAAAGCAAAGACATAACCAAATTCCCTTAAACCCTCCAAACTTCTCCCCCATTGGCACCAATTGCCGAAATGGGTGAAAAATTTAGATGGCCAATATAGTGAGAGTTCCTCCATAGCGTGTGCATTTCTCATAATTTGAGTGGAATCAAATGCACGTATCCAATGACGAATATTCGGAAGGAATCACACTATAGATAGGATCAAAGATCGCAAAAAGATAACAAAGTCAAGAAGCTTCAACAAATGAAGCAAGCAACCAAATGAACCACAAAGAAGATACCAAAATAAAGATAGATATTATGATAAGATCAAGAAGATTGCTCTAAATAATATGGGGAAGCGCCCCAAGGTTTGTGCACAAAACTAGACAATTTGCATTGGAGTATAAAGTGCACAAACATGGAATCATCACTCCCATAATATCATTCAAAAACAAAACAAATACCAAGTGAAATCAAACTCTAATGATCACCAAAAAATAGTGCTCTAAATCAAATGAGGAAGCTCCCCAAGGTACATGCATAAATTAAAATGTTGTATTTGAATACAATATGAATAACATGGAATCCTCACTCCCTCATTACCATTTAAAACACAAACATTTGCAATGGATCATAGATAGAAAAATAAGCTTAACACTTGCAACAAACAAATGGTTGAGCAACAAGTAGGAGGCACCATAATAAAAGGCTCAACCAAGAGGATATGTGAAAGGCATGATAAAGCATATTATAAGAATATTACAAGGATGAGCAAAAAGCATCATCATAGTCTTCAATGAATTATATTGCTTAGCATGACCAATCAACATGCAACAAATAAATAAGATATCAAATGGAGATGTATCATCTCTTATGTGTATAAGTTTCTCTAAGTGAGCAATATCACAAAGATATTTATCCACAAAGAAACATGCACACACAAAATGGATACTCAAGAAATATAGTATGATATCCCAAAATGAAGTCATGCAATATACCAATAAGAATTTTTTTTTTCTTAATAGCATGGCCAAAGGCTCAATTTTGTCCTATTGTACATTCATGAACTTCAACCACAAACATCTAAAATACATCACAAATATCAACAAGGGATAGAAGTTAGTTGAGATGCATTTAGAAAGGCAACAAGTATCACAAGCGAGGATACCAAAAGAAATAACTAAATTTGCACTTTCATCTATATTACACACGTGAGAGCCTTGAGGAATTGATATGCAATAAAATTGCTAGATGGGCATAGATGGGATGGGTGAATCATGAGCATGATTTTTTATACCTCCCAACATATGTACTCATCTCAAATTACTCACATTCGCAATAAAGAGGTTTCGTTAAGACTTTAGCAAGAAGCACAATATTTGCAAATAAAGAGATTCATGCCAATATGCAACCACATGGTTGGATGCAAGAAAAAGATGCATGAGAAGATACTTGTTACCGAGATAGCATTGGTGTGGATGTAGTAGATATGTGTTCGTTGACCATCCTAGCTTGCCTCAAGTTACCATTGAGTCACCACTTCTCCCCAAGAGTGAGACAAGCATCCAATGCATATCCATTGTACCTAACACAAAGGTAAGTACAAAAGGTCCCCAAACTAATTGGGTCCGAAGTAGTTAGACACACTACAACATATAGGACAAACTCCACAATACTATGTGCATATAGATATGAAATTGAATTTCATGCACATCTTAGCCAAATTAGGATTTGATGGAGTTTACCCTATATATTGGATCAAAGAAAGTAACACATGCCATAAGATAGACATAAATTAAAGATGCATGCACAATACTTTCAAGAACCAAAGAAAGATATAATTTGGACAAAACACCAAATAAACCAAGAGACAATGGTTGGCCAAATTATATCAAAGAATCAAATCAACACAAGATTGACTCCAAAGACTTATCTCATTATAAGAAGCTAATTAAACCTAAACACAAAGGAATGAGATAACCAACTCCCCAAGAGAGCAAGGTTCCAACAAATAAACCAAACCCTCGAAACTTTTTATGATGGCACAAAGTACCAAAAAGAAAATTTTATGTCTCCCAAAACCAAATTTTTGATAAAGATCAAGAGATGTTAAGCATTCTAATAATATAGAAGAGCTCCCCAAGTTTGGTGCATTATCAAGGATTTTTTATATGAATACAAAATGCACAAAACTAGGATCATCACGCTACCTATATCTTCTAACAATGCTAAGAAAGTTTGAATAGACAACTTAGATCCATAAGACGCAAGGAAGACACATGGGAGTCAAAGCACAACAAATTCATGGCAATAAATAAGGCAATATAAATACAAGAGCCAATGTAGATATGATCAATAAATATCTACCTCATAATTGATTACCAATTGTCCTAGGACAAGAGGTATTAGGAAATATTTCCGGTGGTAGTTTGTAAGTATACATAAGATCATATTTACAACGAACAAAGCATATGGTAAAAGATAAGAGTTAACCATCATGCAAAGATAGTTTCTTGATAGCTTCATTTAGTCATACCAACATGCAAGGCAATTAATAGTATTCATACCAACATGCAAAGCAATTAATAGTATTCATACCAACATGCAAAGCAATTAATAGTATTCATACCAACATGCAAAGCAATTAATAGTATGACTTGAAGCACATGGTTTTCCAAAAATGTATTGAGGGACACGTTGTGAAAAACCATGCCAAGAAGAACTTTCACAAATAAGATCCACAAAGATATTAGCAATGAAGCCATTTAAGCAAATTGGAGCTTGTTTGAGCAAACATGCCACATAGGAGAGAGATAATTTACGGTATCAATTCTATGTGACACAACCTCAAATGTTCACATTTTCTAGGCTTGTAATATGCACAAAGCTTATTACTCCCCCATAATGTGATAAGGAATTTATTTTCACAAGAGGCAAATAAGATCCAACTAGAGATATTAATGGACATTGGAATTTGAATTTCTCATGAAGATGACATACCACATAGAGACTAGATAATCTTGCAATATCAATTCTAAGTGATATTCCTCATGTACACACATTGTTAGGATCATGAAATTCCCAAAGGAATATCACTCCCCCAAAATGGGATAGTCCATTAATCGCTCATATGAGCCATATAAGATACAACAAGATGCAAAGTGGTTCCAACACAAACACAAATACATGGTGTGCAACCCAACATGCATAGACTTGATTTCTCAAGCAAAACTATTAGGAAGCACAACATACACAAACACATGTTAGGAACAAAACTAACACATGCAAAGGGGCGAGTAACTTTCAATATAAATGAGTTGAGAACATGTTACCGCAAGGAGGAACATTGGATATATGATAGTAGCAAGATAATCAAAAGACTTGGCATGATATAATATAAATGATGAAGATCCCTTAATTCTTCATGATGTAGCCAAGTCTCCAATGCCCTCCAACAAGCACCTATTGATCAAGTTTTGGATTGTTGGTCCCCAACTAAGTTGGGTCCAAAGAGGTTAGTCACAATAGGCTTGGCAACCCAAATGGTTCTTTTCTTGACACCACTTTGAGCACCAACAAATTTGGCAAACACATTGCCACCCTCATCCTTACGAAGAGAATAAACATCATCAACGGTGATAGAGTTGGATGAGGTACCAATAGTGCAAAAGGAGGAGATGTGACCCTTCTCACGGCATATGTAGCAAGTTCTTTTCTTCTCCTTCTTCTCACTAGATTTCTCCACAATGGGAGCATTGTCTTGATTCTTCTTGGGAAGTGGCATTTCTTCAACTTGAGGTTGAATGTGATTTTGAGCTTGAGGCCGCTTCCCTTTTTGCTTCTTCTTCAAAGGGCAAGATCTAACATGATGCCCTTCAATTTTGCACTTGAAGCAAACAATCTTGGCCGGGTCTTTGACTTGTAATTGGCCCTTCTTAATCTTGTTGTTCTTGGACTTGTTCTTGTTGTTGGAGTTGAATCCAAGTCCACTCTTGTCATTGGGAGATTGTTGCACACTTACCATCTTGTCAAGTTTGCATTTCCCTTCATGACCCTTTACCAAGTCGTTCTTCAAAGAAGAGACTTGGGCCTTGAGCTCTTTGATTTCCTCTACATGGTTAGTAACAACACAAGTACTAGAGGAAGTAGAACCTTCATTGTTAGAGCGACAAGGCAAGGAAGATAATTCATCACAAGATTTAGCAATATTATGAGTGGATGAATTACTAGGACTAGCACATGGCAATATAACATTTTGATTAGTAGTGCTAGTACCCACATGAGGCTCACACGGTGTTGCCTTAGATATTATAGCCTCATGAGCTAACTTTAGCCTATCATGAGAGGCTAGAAGATCCTCATAGGAGCTAGAAAGCTTTCCATGATTTTCTTCCAATTTCCCATAATTGCTAGTTAGCAATTTAAGTTGAGCCCTTAGCTCAACATTCTCCTTCAAGATAGATGCTTCACAAGAAGTAGAGTTAGTAGCACACGCATCATTATTAATAGCAATGGGAGAAGGAAATTTGTCATGCTCTTTTAGATAAGAAGCTTTAAGTTGCTCATGCGACTCGGTGAGTTTGGCGAGCGCACTCTCAATGACCCTTGAGCCCTTTTTGAGTTGCTCAAAATCCTCAAGGAGTTTAGCATTAACAAACACAAGCTTATCATTTTTTAGCTTTAGTTCATTTGCCATCTCAAGAGCTCTATCATGGTTTTCCTTTTCTCTAGACAATTCTAGAGCAAAGGTCTCCTCAAGAGCTTCCTTGATGGTTTGTTCTTCTTCAAGTTCATTCTTTAAAGATGCTACATCATCGGCATACTCTCGTTCAAGAGCACCCTTTTATCAATGGTGTTCTCATGCATCCAAATAAGTTTTTGGCTCTCAATAGCGGTAGTCAAGATTTCAAAGAAGTGAGTGCTAGCAATTTTATCTTTGCAAATAACCTTGAATACGCTCTTACCCTTATCGCGTAGAGAGACAACCCAATCCTCTTCTTCATATTCATCCTCATCCTTATCACCACGAGACATATTAGGTTCCATGGTAGGAGGTACCGTGGAACCCTTGGCCATAAGGCATATATGAGGACCGTGAGATAAAGATGAGGAGTTACTTGAGGCTCCTTTCAAGATCTTGTCTTGACCAATAGAATCTTTGGTTTCCTCTACATTGTTAGACACACAACAACTAGAGGAAATAGAAGCATTTTTATCATGGCCACAAGACAATGCAAGCATATCATCATTAGATTTATTCAAGCAACTTACACATGATATGCAAGGACTATCAACACAAGCATGTAAATCATTTCTAGTGCTAGATGTGTTTAAGTCCAAAGATGAAGCATTGCAATGAGATAGAGATGAAGAATCATCAATAGTAAGCTCAATATCAACATTGCAATTTTCATCACCACTCACCATATTATTACCTTGTGTCTTACCACACTTTGGTGAAGTGGAAGAAGATGAGAACTCATCACGACCGGAAGTGGAAGCAATACAATCATCCTCAATAATATTGGACACATCATATTTATCTTGAAGCTTTGTCCATAATTCATGAGCGCTCCCAAAAGGCATGATTGAAGAAGTAACTACATTGCTCACAACAATGGAAAACACATGAGAAGCAAGAGCATCGAGACAAGAGTTTTTCTCCTCCTCAAGAGATAAATTTTGAGGATCCTTAGGAGAAGAAAAACCCATGTCAAGAAATCGCTCCATGTCCGGGGACATACGCCGCAAAATATTAAGCACATAAATTTTCCATAGATCATAATTTGTGCCATCAAATATAAACAAGTTATTGTGCGCTAATCCCCTAGCCGACATCTTTACTCTCAAGGCGGTGAAGCCTAAGAATGAGAGACCTTGCTCCGATACCAATTGAAAGGACACGGATGTCGCCTAGAGGGGGGTGAATAGGCGATTTAAAACTTTTACGAGATGGGCTTAACAAATGCGGAATAAAACTAGCGTTTACTTTGTCAAGCCCAAAGCCTATATACTATGGTTCACCTATGTGCACCAACAACTTATTCTAAGCAATGGTTCCTCTATGTGCACCAACAACTTATGCTAAGCAATACAAGCAAGTATGTGATAGCAAGATATATATAACTTCAAGCACGATGGCTATCACAAGGTAAAGTGCATAAGTAAAGAGCTCGGGTATAGAGATAACCGAGGCACGCGGGAGACGATGATTTATCCCGAAGTTCACACTCTTGCGAGTGCTAATCTCCGGTGGAGAGGTGCGGTGGCTTAGTGCTCCCGAACGCCACAAGAGGCTCACCTTGAGGTGTGGTTGCTCGATGCACACCAACGCCACAAAGGCCTCACCCCAAGATGCGGTACTCACACCACACACCGAACGCCACGAAGGCGCCTCACCTAAATCTCCGGTGACCCTCGCCACAAAGGCCTAGGTCACGGTTCCACTAAGGGATTTCCTTCGAGGCGGAAACCGGGCCTTACACAAAGATTGGGGCACACATCCACAACTTAATTGGAGGCTCCCAACAAATCGCCACAAAGGCGTAGAATCCGTCTAGGGTTCCAAGAACCCAAGAGTAACAACCTTCTTGCTTTCACCTCCACGAATCACCGTGGAGAACTCAAACCGATGCACCAAATGAAATGGCAAGAACACCACAAAGATGCTCAAGTCCTTCTCTCTCAAATTCCAACAAAGCTACAAAAGCTATTGGGGGAATAAGAGAGGAAGAACAAAGAGATTCACAAAGAACACCAAGATCAAGATCTAGAGAGTTCCACTCACAAAGAGATGGATTTGATTGGTAGAAATGTAGATCTGGATCTCCTCTTCCTTTTCCCTCAAATGGATTCAAGAATCATTGGAGGAGTAGAGGGATGTGGAAAGCTCTCAAAGTCAACAATGGTGGAGAGCCAAAGGAGGAAGAAGAAGTGCCAAGAGAGAGAGAAAGAGAAGCTTAAAAAGGGGGCACATTTTCTGCCCGTTGGGGCTGCCTCCATTTGGGGCCGGTAGTACCGGCCAGCTAGGGGCGGTACTACCACCCGTGGGTGCTGCGTGTGGAAGAGAGAGCGAGGCGAGCGGGGCAAGGAGGCGCGGGCCGGGAGGGGGAGGCCGGAGGCTCCGGCCGTGGTACCGGCCCTAGTACCGCCGAGCCTCCCAAACCCCCTGGAACAACACAGTGTGGAAAAGGGCAATAAGCGGTACCGCGAGCGGTACCTTGCCTGGAGGCTCCAGCCGTGGGCTGGGTACCGCGAGCGGTACCTTGCCTGGAGGCTCCAGCCGTGGGCTGGGTGGAGGCTCCAGCCAGGGCCATCCTCACCAAACGTTTTTGCTTAAACACCCATACGAAAACCTTAAGAACTTTTGCATCCGGACTCCGATTTCGATGATCTTGGGCTCGTTGAAATCACAACAACGAGCTCTACAACAATATGCATAGAAACATCATAGTCCAGCAAAGGAGGATAGAAACAAATGATGAAAGGTTTGACCTATCTCAAAAAGACATACCGGTAAAACCTCCAATCTTGAAAATGCAACAAGTTGCCCATGGAAAAACCATTCTCAATGAACTAGAGCTTGTCATGAGAATAAGCACAAGCTCTAAAACATAACATGGATAAGATCCAAATAAAACCAAGTAAGATGATGAACCAAACTCGAAAACGCAACAAGTGATCTATGCGAAATCCGTTTTCGATGAACTAGAGCTTGTCATGAGAATAAGCACAAGCTCTAAAACATCACATGGATAAGGTCCAAATAACAACCAAGAAAGATGATGCAAGGATGCAAAGGTTTGAGCTCTCTCCGAATGATACGATCGAGTTACTCACTCGAGAGCCCTCTTGATAGTACGGCAACTAAACTATAAACCGGTCTCCAACTACACTATGAGACCGGTGAGAAAGAAACCCTATCAAGAGCAAACCTTATACTTGCGCATTCCACTTGAGCTTGATGACGACGATCTTGACCTCAACAAGATGGAACGCCTTTCTTGCTTGTGTTTGCTTGACGAAGTCTTGTGGATTGCTCCCCCATAATCCACCATGGGAGAGCTTCTTCTTCGGCGCATCTTCACATAACCATGACCACCATGTGGATTGCTCCCCCATAATCCACCATGGGAGAGCATCTTCACATATCCATGATCACCATATGGATGGCAAGACTCAAGCAAAGGACCTCTTCGAGATGGCTCATCTTGAACTTGCACTTCATTTCTTCATTCTTCATCATGTTGATGTCTTGAAGTAACTCTAGGGCTCACTTCATCTTCATCTTCAAGACATACTTGACACTTGATATCCTTCATCAAATTCTTCTTATTGCAACCTTGAAGCCAACATATGGATCAAGAATTGCCTATGGACAACTCCTAAAAATATAACTCAATGCAAACATAAGTCCATAGGGATTGTCATTAATTACCAAAACCACACATGGGGGCTCCATGCACTTTCAGTAGGGCATCGGATGGAGCGGAGCCTCTGGAAGCAACGTTGACGCGAACAGAGACAAAACTGTGCAGAGGAGTGGAGTTCTGGCTCAATCCGGGCGCGGCTAATCTGGTTGACCTCGGCGGCGCCCTCCGTCAGCGAGCGGCGATAGCACGAGGTCTCCGCGTTGACCGGAGCCTGTAGATTGTGGAGTGGATGGTGGCGGTCTGGGGGAGTACCTGACGGAGGAAGCGAAATTTTTGGCGTCGGCCTGCGTAGCCGGAGTATATCCGAGCACTGGTGCACTTATACCACTGCAAGTTCAGATCTAATCGGTGGTGATATGCGGGTGGGAGGAGTAAATGACGGAATTGATTGTTTAGGGTTAGGGGTCCGTAATTTGCAGCGTTAGAATTTGGAGCGGGCCTTGTGCCGCTAAACACGGGACTGCGGGTGGGGATGAGATGGTGCAGGAGAGATCGTGGGTGGGGAGAACAAATCGTTATGGACTGTTTGATGAGAGTGGATGGACGGCTCAGATCTTATTTTCCAACGCAACTTCGTGCCTTTATAAGTAGTAGAGATTAAGACTCGAGACGTTTTTTTTGTTGCTTCATGCCCCATATTTTTATACCTTACCTGATTTCACCACCCCCAAAAAAAACCCTGATTTCACCAATGAGCAGGGAGTAGGACGAAGATATACAAAATGAAGTGCATAATTACTTGGAGCAGAGATGAACCAATTCAACATTTTCATGTAACATCAAGGAAAATTATGGCAGCACAAAATGCATTTCTCTGTTTTCATCAATATAGTGAAACAACAAGGACGCCCGCACCACGACGAACATCCATAAGGATACAAGGGCAACTATACAAGAACATGTCCTTCACCAAGCTACAAGGATCAACGACTACATCATCGACAAACAAAATTCAAAGTACTTGGTGACCAAGACGTTCACCATCTCGGACCTCTCGCCACATCATGGAGATGAGGAGGAACAAGAGTCGAGGACGACTCTTCCCCAAGGGGTGGAGATGATGTAGCCCCGCCTAACGACGACCCTACACCATGGCCAAGGGGTCCCCCAAGTGGACCGACAACCCGAACCCAAGCCATACACGACAAGGTGAACTCAATCCTCTCTACCCTCGATCTCGATACAACATTGGATGGAGTGCTACCTCATTCCGATATGTTATGTGTTATTAGGTATGAGCTTCGACAAGGAACCGTAGAGGAGGAGGAACTAGCATTGCACAAGGGAGAAGAAGAGGAAATGAGGAAGGAAGAGAAAAGAAGAAGAAAGAAGATAAGAGGAAAAGGAGTAAAGAGAAGAAGGAGAGAGGTTGGTACCTCCAGCCAAGTGTGGCCAGAGCCTCCAGGCTGCCTAGTGTAGGATAACGTTGCATAGAAAACAAAAAATTTCCTACCGCGAACACGCAATCCAAGCCAAGATGCAATCTAGAAGACGGTAGCAACGAGGGGGTATCGAGTCTCACCCTTGAAGAGATTCCAAAGCCTACAAGATGAGGCTCTTGTTGCTGCGGTAGACGTTCACTTGCCGCTTGCAAAAGCGCGTAGAAGATCTTGATCACGATCGGTTCCGGCGCCACGAACGGGCAGCACCTCCGTACTCGGTCACACGTTCGGTTGTTGATGAAGACGACGTCCACCTCCCGTTCCAGCGGGCAGCGGAAGTAGTAGCTCCTCTTGAATCCGACGAAGCACGACGGCGTGGTGTCGGTGGCGGTGAAGAACTCCGGCGGAGCTTCGCTAAAGCTACGCGGAAGATATGGAGGAGAGGGGCGGCTAGGGTTTGGGAGGGGGTGGCCGGCCACTTCAAGGGGGCGGCCAGCTTGTGGTCTTGGGGTGGCCGGCCCCTCCCTTGGCCCCTCATTATATAGGTGGATCCCCAAGAGTTGGTCTCCAAGTCTTCGAATAAGACCCGAACCAAAAACCTTCCATATGGAGGGGAAACCTAGCCAAGCTAGGACTCCCACTAGAGGTGGGAGTTCCACCTCCCATATGGGGGTGGCCGGCCCCCTAAGGGGGAGTCCACTTGGGACTCCTCCCCCACTAGGGTTGGCCGGCCATGGAGGTGGAGTCCCATGTGGACTCCACCTTCCTTGGTGGTTTCTTCCGGACTTTTCTAGAACCTTCTAGAACCTTCCATAGAACCTTCCGCGACATTTTAATTCACATAAAATGACATCCTATATATGAATCTTATTCTCCGGACCATTCCGAAACTCCTCGTGATGTTCGGGATCTCATCCGGGACTCCGAACAAATATTCGAACTCCATTCCATATTCAAGTACTACCATTTCAACATCCAACTTTAAGTGTGTCACCCTACGGTTCGTGAACTATGCGGACATGGTTGAGTACTTACTCCGACCAATAACCAATAGCGGGATCTGGAGATCCATAATGGCTCCCACATATTCAACGATGACTTTAGTGATCGAATGAACCATTCACATACAATACCAATTCCCTTTGTCACGCGATATTTTACTTGTCCGAGGTTTGATCTTCGGTATCACTCTATACCTTGTTCAACCTCGTCTCCCGACAAGTACTCTTTACTCGTACCGTGGTATGTGGTCTCTTATGAACTTATTCATATGCTTGCAAGACATTAGACGACATTCCACCGAGAGGGCCCGGAGTATATCTATCCGTCATCGGGATGGACAAATCCCATTGTTGATCCATATGCCTCAACTCATACTTTCCGGATACTTAATCCCACCTTTATAACCACCCATTTACGCAGTGGCGTTTGGTGTAATCAAAGTACCTTTCCGGTATAAGTGATTTACATGATCTCATGGTCATAAGGACTAGGTAACTATGTATTGAAAGCTTATAGCAAATAACTTAATGACGAGATCTTATGCTACGCTTAATTGGGTGTGTCCATTACATCATTCATACAATGATATAACCTTGTTATTAATAACATCCAATGTTCATGATTATGAAACTAATCATCCATTAATCAACAAGCTAGTTAAGAGGCATACTAGGAACTCTTTGTTGTTTACATATCACACATGTATCAATGTTTCGGTTAATACAATTATAGCATGGTATATAAACATTTATCATAAACATAAAGATATATAATAACCACTTTTATTATTGCCTCTTGGGCATATCTCCAACAGTCTCCCACTTGCACTAGAGTCAATAATCTAGATTACATTGTAAGGAACCTAACACCCATGGCATTCTGGTGTTGGTCATGCTTTGCCCTAGGGAGAGCTTTAGTCAACGGATCTGCTACATTCAGATCAGTGTGTACTTTGCAAATCTTTACTTCTCCATCTTCGATGTACTCGCGAATCGAGTGGTAACGCAGCTTGATATGCTTCAGCCTCTTGTGTGACCTTGGTTCTTGTGCATTGGCGATGGCACCCATGTTGTCACAGTATATGACTAGTGGGTCCAATGCACTAGGAACCACACCGAGCTCTACAATGAACCTCTTCATCCATACCGCTTCTGATGAAGCCTCTGAAGCCGCTATGTACTCCGATTCTGTTGAAGACTTCGCCACCGTGCACCGCTTCGAGCTTGCCCAGCTTACTGCAGCACCATTCAATATAAACACGTACCCAGACTGTGGCTTAGAGTCATCAGGATCAGTGTTCCAACTTGCATCGGTGTAACTTGTTACAACGAGCTCTTGGTCACCTCCATAACAAAGAAACATATCCTTAGTTCTTTTCAAGTATTTCAGGATATTCTTGATCGCTGTCCAAGTGCTCCATTCCCGGATCACTTTGATATCTCGCTAGTCAAACTAACAGCATGCGCTATATCCGGTCTTGTACATAGCATGGCATACATAATAGAGCCTACCGCCGAAGCATAGGGGATCCGACTCATCCTTTCTCTTTCTTCCGCCGTAGCCGGTCCTTGAGTCTTACTCAAGACCTTGCCTGGTAACATAGGTAAAAACCCTTTCTTACTTTCGTCCATTCTAAACTTCTTTAGAATCTTGTCCAGGTATGTACTCGTGATAGCCCTATTAGGCGTCTTGATCTATCTCTATAAATCTTGATGCCTAATATATACGATGCTTCACCAAGGTCTTTCATTGAAAAACTGTTATTCAAATAACCTTTTACACTCGCTTAATAGTTCTATATCATTCCCAATCAATAATATGTCATCTACATATAATATCAGGAATGCTACAGAGCTCCCACTCACTTTCTTGTAAATACAGGCCTCTCCATGACACTCGTATAAACCCGAAGTCTTTGATCACCTTATCAAAGCGTCGGTTCCAACTTCTTGATGCTTGCTTCAGTCCATAGATTGAACGCTGAAGTTTGCATACTTTGTCAGCATTTTTAGGATCGACAAAACCTTTGGGTTGTACCATATACAACTCTTCCTCAATGTCTCCATTAAGGAACGCCGTTTTGACATCCATCCGCCAAATCTCATAATCGAAAAATGCAGCTATTGCTAACAAAATCCTCACAGATTTTAGCTTCGCTACAGGTGAGAAAGTCTCATCGTAGTCAACTCCTTGAATTTGTCGGAAACCCTTTGCGACAAGTCGAGCTTTATAGACAGTAATATTACCATCAGCATCTGTTTTTCTCTTGAAGATCCATTTATTCTCGACGAGCCTTTCGGCTATCGTGTAAGTCTACCAAAGTCCATACTTTGTTATCATACATGGATCCCATTTCGGATTTCATGGCTTCTTGCCATTTGTTGGAATCTGGGCTCATCATCGCTTCTTCATACGTCGCAGTGGTCCTCATCATTGTTATCCACAATCATGACATTTAGACAAGGATCATACCAATCAGGAGTGGCACGTTCCCTTGTCGATCCGCGAGGTTCGTAGTTTCCTCGTTCGAAGTTTCATGATCATTATCATTAGCTTCCTCTCGTTGCCGGTGTAGGCGGTACAGGTACAACTTCCGGTACTCGCGCTACTCGATCAACGAGTATAGATTCATCAATCTCATCGAGTTCTACTTTTCTTCCGAGTCACTTCTTTAGTGAGAAATTCTTTCTCAAGAAAGGTTCCGTTCTTAGCAACAAAGATTTTGCCTTCGGATCCGTGATAGAAAGTGTACCCTATAGTTTCCTTAGGGTATCCTATGAAGATGCATTTCTCCGCTTTGGGTTCTAGCTTGTCCGGTTGTAACTTTTTTACATAGGCTTCGCAACCCCAAACTTTAAGGAACGACAGACTTAGGTTTCTTATTAAACCATAATTCATACGGTGTCGTTTCTACGGATTTTGATGGTGCTCTATTTAAAGTGAATGCGGCTGTCTCTAATGCATAACTCCAAAATGATAACGGCAAATCAGTAAGAGACATCATAGAACGAACCATATCTAAGAGAGTTCGATTACGACGTTCGGACACACCGTTTCGTTGTGGTGTTCCCGGCGGTGTCAATTGTGAAAGTATTCCGCATTTCTTTAAATGCATGCCAAACTCATAACTCAGATATTCACCTCCGCGATCAGATCGTAGAAATTTAATCTTCTTGTTTCGTTGATTTTCTACTTCACTTTGGAATTCCTTAAACTTCTCAAAAGTTTCGGATTTATGTTTCATGAAATAGATATACCCATATCTACTCAGATCATCCGTGAAGGTTAGAACATAACGATAACCACCGCGCGATGCTACACTCATTGGTCCGCATACATCGGTATGTATGATTTCCAATAAGTCAGTAGCTCGCTCCATCATACCGGAAAATGGAGTCTTAGTCATTTTTCCCATTAGACATGCTTCGCATCTATCAAGTGACTCAAAGTCAAGTGATTCAAGTAATCCATCAGTATGGAGTTTCTTCATGCGCTTCACTCCAATATGACCAAGACGAAAGTGCCACATATAAGTAGAATTATCATTCAATTTAATTCGCTTAGCATCAATGTTATGTATATGCGTATCACTACTATCAAGATCTAACGAAATAAGCCATTCTTTTCGGGTGCTCGACCATAAAAGATATTATTCATAAAAATAGAACAACCATTATTCTCGGACTTGAATGAATAACCGTCTTGCATTAAACAAGATCCAGATATAATGTTCATGCTCAACGCGGGTACAAAATAACAATTATTTAGGCTTAAAACTAATCCCGAAGGTAGATGTAGAGGAAGTGTGCCGACAGCGATCACATCGACTTTGGATCCATTTCCAACGCGCATCGTCACTTCATCTTTCAGTAGTCTTCGTTTATTCTTTAGTTCCTGTTTCGAGTTACAAATATGAGCAACCGAACCAGTATCAAATACCCAGGTACTAGAACGAGAACCAGTGAGATAAACATCTATAACATGTATATCGGATATACCTTCTTTCTTCTTCTTGACAAGGCCGCTCTTCAGATCCGCCAAATACTTGGAGCAATTACGCTTCCAGGTGTCCCTTCTCCTTGCAGTAATAGCACTCAAGCATCGGGCTTAGGGCCGTTCTTAGGTTTCATAGGAGGCGTGGCAGCTTTCTTGCCACCCTTCTTGAATTTTCCCTTAGACTTGCCCTGTTTCTTGAAACTGGTGGTCTTGTTGACCATCAACACTTGGTGCTCTTTCTTGATCTCAATCTCAAGCAGCTTTTAGCATGCCAAAGAGTTCGGGTAACTCCTTGTTCATGTTCTCGCATATTGTAGTTCATCACAAAGTTCTTGTAACTTGGTGGCAGTGATTGAAGGACACGATTAATCCCCGATCTGTTAGGAATCACTATTCCCAAGTCACCGAGTTTCTTCGCATGCCCGGTCATGGCGAGCATGTGCTCACTAATGGAGCTGCCTTCTTCCATCATACAAGCTGAAGAAATGTTTCGATGCTTCATAGCATTCCACGGCCGCATGAGTCTCAAAAATAGCTTTCAGCTCATTCATCAACTCATGAGGATCGTGGTGCTCAAAACGTTTTTGAAGATCGGATTCCGGACCGCACAGGATGGCACACCGAACTTGAGAGTACCGAGTTTTCCGAGTCTCGTAAACAGCTTTTACTTCATCGGTTTCGGTTTCGCAGGAGGGTCACCTAGCGGTGCATCAAGCACATATTGCAGATTTCCGCCGAGAGGAAGATCCTCACATGACGGAACCAGTCGGTGAAGTTGCTACCGTTGCTCTTAAGCTTTTCTTTCTCTAGGAACTGGTTAAAATTGATTGGGGACGCCATCTCTACAACATATATTTGCAATAGTTTAGACTAAGTTTATGACAAATTGAGTTCAAATTTTAATTCAACATAATTAAAAATCTAGGTGAACTCCCACTCAAAACAATATCCCTCGCATTGTCTTAGTGATCACACGAACCAAATCCACCACACCATAGTCCGATCATCACGAGACAAGGTGTAATTTCAATGGCGAACACTCAAAGTGTTCATCATATCAATCATATGATTCATGCTCTACCTTTCGGTATCACGTGTTCCGAGACCATGTCCGTACATGCTAGGCTCGTCAAGGCCACCTTAGTATCCGCATGTGCAAAACCGGCTTGCACCCGTTGTATGCACTTGTTGATTCTATCACACCCGATCATCACGAGATGCTTCGAAACGACAAGTCTTGGCAACGGTGCTACTAAGGATGAACACTTTATTATCTTGAGATTTTAGTGAGGGATCATCTTATAATGCTACCGTCGCGATCTAAGCAAAATAAGATGCATAAAAGGATTAACATCACATGCAGTTCATATGTGATATGATATGGCCCTTTTGTCTTTGCGCCTTTGATCTTCATCTCCAAAGCACGGACATGATCTCCATCATCTTCGGGCATGATCTCCATCATCGTCGGCGTAGCGTCAAGGTCAATGGCGCCGTCTTCATGATTGTCCTCCATGTAGCAACTATTACAACTACTTTGAAATACTACTCAACATGAAATATTAAAGACAACCATAAGGCTCCCGCCGGTTGCCACAATACAATAATGATCATCTCATACATATTCATCATCACATTATGGCCATATCACATCACCAAACCCTGCAAAAACAAGTTAGACGCTCTCTAATTTGGTTTGCATATTTTACGTGGTTTAGGGTTTTCGATATAGATCTAATCTACCTACGAACATGAACCACAACGTTGATACTAATGTTGTCAATAGAAGAGTAAATTGAATCTTTACTATAGTAGGAGAGACAGACACCCGCAAAGCCTCTTATGCAATACAAGTTGCATGTCGAACGAGGAACAAGTCTCATGAACGCGGTCATGTAAAGTTAGTCCGAGCCGCTTCATCCCACTATGCCATAAAGATGCAAAGTACTCAACTAAAGATAACAAGAGCATCAACGCCCACAAAACCATTGTGTTCTACTCGTGCAACCATCTATGCATAGACACGGCTCGATACCACCGTAGGATAACGTTGCATAGAAAACAAAAATTTCCTACCGCGAACACGCAATCCAAGCCAAGATGCAATCTAGAAGACGGTAGCAACGAGGGGGTATCGAGTCTCACCCTTGAAGAGATTCCAAAGCCTACAAGATGAGGCTCTTGTTGCTGCGGTAGACGTTCACTTGCCGCTTGCAAAAGCGCGTAGAAGATCTTGATCACGATCGGTTCCGGCGCCACGAACGGGCAGCACCTCCGTACTCGGTCACACGTTCGGTTGTTGATGAAGACGACGTCCACCTCCCGTTCCAGCGGGCAGCGGAAGTAGTAGCTCCTCTTGAATCCGACAGCACGACGGCGTGGTGTCGGTGGCGGTGAAGAACTCCGGCGGAGCTTCGCTAAAGCTACGCGGAAGATATGGAGGAGAGGGGGCGGCTAGGGTTTGGGAGGGGGTGGCCGGCCACTTCAAGGGGGGCGGCCAGCTTGTGGTCTTGGGGTGGCCGGCCCCCTCCCTTGGCCCCTCATTATATAGGTGGATCCCCAAGAGTTGGTCTCCAAGTCTTCGAATAAGACCCGAACCAAAAACCTTCCATATGGAGGGGAAACCTAGCCAAGCTAGGACTCCCACTAGAGGTGGGAGTTCCACCTCCCATATGGGGGGTGGCCGGCCCCCTAAGGGGGAGTCCACTTGGGACTCCTCCCCCACTAGGGTTGGCCGGCCATGGAGGTGGAGTCCCATGTGGACTCCACCTTCCTTGGTGGTTTCTTCCGGACTTTTCTAGAACCTTCTAGAACCTTCCATAGAACCTTCCGCGACATTTTAATTCACATAAAATGACATCCTATATATGAATCTTATTCTCCGGACCATTCCGGAACTCCTCGTGATGTCCGGGATCTCATCCGGGACTCCGAACAAATATTCGAACTCCATTCCATATTCAAGTACTACCATTTCAACATCCAACTTTAAGTGTGTCACCCTACGGTTCGTGAACTATGCGGACATGGTTGAGTACTTACTCCGACCAATAACCAATAGCGGGATCTGGAGATCCATAATGGCTCCCACATATTCAACGATGACTTTAGTGATCGAATGAACCATTCACATACAATACCAATTCCCTTTGTCACGCGATATTTTACTTGTCCGAGGTTTGATCTTCGGTATCACTCTATACCTTGTTCAACCTCGTCTCCCGACAAGTACTCTTTACTCGTACCGTGGTATGTGGTCTCTTATGAACTTATTCATATGCTTGCAAGACATTAGACGACATTCCACCGAGAGGGCCCAGAGTATATCTATCCGTCATCGGGATGGACAAATCCCACTCGTTGATCCATATGCCTCAACTCATACTTTCCGGATACTTAATCCCACCTTTATAACCACCCATTTACGCAGTGGCGTTTGGTGTAATCAAAGTACCTTTCCGGTATAAGTGATTTACATGATCTCATGGTCATAAGGACTAGGTAACTATGTATTGAAAGCTTATAGCAAATAACTTAATGACGAGATCTTATGCTACGCTTAATTGGGTGTGTCCATTACATCATTCATACAATGATATAACCTTGTTATTAATAACATCCAATGTTCATGATTATGAAACTAATCATCCATTAATCAACAAGCTAGTTAAGAGGCATACTAGGGACTCTTTGTTGTTTACATATCACACATGTATCAATGTTTCGGTTAATACAATTATAGCATGGTATATAAACATTTATCATAAACATAAAGATATATAATAACCACTTTTATTATTGCCTCTTGGGCATATCTCCAACACCTAGGCCGGCCACCATCCAGGCTGGAGCCTCCAGGCTGCCCTGGCCGGAGCCTCCAGGCCCCCATGGCCGGTTACACTCCCAGGAGGTTTGGTCACGCGCGGAAAGGCCCAAGGCCGGTATTACCGGCCATGCATGGCCGGTACTACCGGGCAGAGCCGGGCGGCACCATCCTGACCAAGTCGTGCACGCGGGAGGCAGGGGCGGTACCCTAGGCCGAAGCCTCCACCCAAGGCCTGGCCGGTACCTCCGGCCATGGTACCGGCCGAGGTACCGCTCAGCCGTCGACCTCCCTGGACATCTCAGCTTATATTTAGGGCTTCTTCCGGTACCACTGGCCGGTACCTCCGGCCGAGGTACCGCTCGCACCAAACTCAGCCCAATCTGAGCCGTTCAGCCTCATCTAAACGTCCCTCATTTATTCAGTTGTAATCCCTATCTTACCCCTGCCCAAATTTGGCCTATATGTGCCCCGTACCTCCTCATTGTAAGCTTTAGACAAGATTTGGCTTAGAATAATTTGAGCTTTATCTCCCTAGAACTATGTTCTTTGTATCCAAGGCACTCTAGTGGAATCTTACTCTCTCCATGGATGATTCAAGGCAACACCTCTCTCATCCAAGTTCTAGGGTAGATCTCCTCCTCCAATCTCTCTCTTCTTGGATTCAACCTAAGGGTATCTCCAAGGATTGATTTTATTGGCTTGGTCTAACCAATCAAGGAAGTATAATTGGTTTGTATTGGGTTGTGGTGTGTGCGTTCTTCGTGTTCATCCCGTTCTTCGTTTCCCCTCTTTTCCCCTTTCGATTTCGGGTCGAATTCGCAAGATTGGGCCACATCCTAAGTCTTATACCTCATCACATGAGCTCATTGATACGGTGCCATTTAAACAATGTTTCCACCTTCAGTCAAGGGGACAGAAAACCGTTAATCGGTACATTTAAAATAGATAGGGATACCAAAGGAGGTATGTGCAATGGATAAAAATGAAAAGGGCAAGAAATTCCCTTTCTTGTAATTTTGTTTCAGCACGGTATCAATATTTTTTCCAAGGGACTCCTGTTATGATTTGCTCGTTCTACATGAGTTGACCGTTAAAATTGCAAGTAAGCAAACAACTCAATTTGTTGAATAGGACAAAGGAACCTATTCTCGAGTGGAGTAAAAGCCATGACCTGAAGCTCTTTACCCTGCTACAAAAGAAAACACGAGCTACAATCAGAGCAGCTTTCATGGACACCAATCGATGACTATAAATTGATTAGCATTAGGACCTAATAGCTGAACTGAACTGATGAACAGAAATAAAAATGGGATGAATGAAGAAACTAAAGACGGGAGAAGCTCATGTGAGTTTGGGCCTGTCATAGCTGTGTGCAACCATTTTTGCAAAGTACCAAACTCAATTCAGGTTAATCAGCTTCTCCTCCATACAAGTTGACTATCTATCAAGATTCATCCCTGCGCAGTGGAAATGATATGACAGTTACGGTACTGTCTCCATTCTGCTCTTTTTAATATACAAAACTGTCTCGACAATTACTGTCAGCACTACTAGAGACAGCTTAGAATATTTCACATGTTTATGCTACAAATAAATTTAAAGCGAGTGACTGATTCAAGATGTTTTTTCTGCAATGTTTAAGAACAACTGTAGCTGGATTGAGCATAATAAAGTAAAATTGAATGCAAGCTATACCACATCATTTATATTTTCAAAGGAACATAATTATAGAGGACACAGACCACATCATAAACTGGCAGTATTTTACAAGAGTGCAATGGATGCTCCACGTCCAAACTTCAGTTATTTTGCAGGCATGGAAACCATTCTAGTTAAAAGACGGACACTGCTCTAGAATATAAATTAAGGAAGGAGTATGTCTGCGATGATCCAACATATCATGACACTCTTCCTGATTACAGTGGTGGAGAATCAAGGAGGGGAGAAAAAGATGTTTGATGCCCATCGTATCTCGTGCATCCGGCAACCTCAGGGCATCACGTCACTGTGAGTCATACGATTAAAATCGTGCGCATGTGCTTAGTTTCGCTGCAGCCTTTGCAGTTACAACGCTCGGCAGGCCTGCAGTATCCACGATTTCAACGGCAGGCACCCCTGCTGGTTCGATTGGAACGGCAGGCTCGCGAGTCGCGACAGCCTCTGGTTTATTGCTTAACACCCTGAATTCAATCAAGCTAGGAACTGAACAAAGTTTCGTTGAGCTCCAGAAAAAGAACAATATGTTCAGACCTCACGGTAACTGAGCAGCTTAGAATGCATGCTTACAACTTTGAAGTCAAAACTGAACTCTACACTTATTCTATTTTGGTAAGCTCGGAGAGGATGAAAAATCTTTGTCGCAAATGCCAAGCAAACTAACATCGGAGAAAAACTTAATAATACAAGAGCCAGCTTATAAGAGCATCTCCAGTCACGTCCCCCAAAGCGTCCCCAAACCGCGCCGAATTGAGCGTTTGGGGATGTGTTTCATTCGTGCCGTGTTTGGAGGACGTCGCTCCCCAGCCGCGTCCCCCAAACAAAAATTCAAAAATTTAAAACTTAAGCGAGATTCGATTAGATTCATCCAAATTTGGCATATATTACATAGATTCGAACGAAATTTGACTAAATTTAAACTAAACCTAATCTAGAAGTACTTGCAGCGGCCGGAGGCATCGTAGTACTGGTGGAAGTTGTACATGTTGTCGGTGACGACCTCCTGCTTGACGCGCTCGCCGGGCTCGTCGACGGGCTCGTCCTTCACCAGGCCGCTTGGCCCTGCCTCGCCGTCGTCGGTGAGGTCCACGAGCGGCTTGTCGGAGTCGCGGATGGACATGGCGATCGCCGTCTCGACGTCGCCCCTCCAGGCGTCCTTGTCGTTGAGCGACGCCAAGAACGCCGCTCGCAGCCCTGGGCAGTCCTCGTGGTCGTCGCTGCTGGCGATGAGCCGCTGCTGCCGCTCGTACTCCGCCAGCAGCGCCGCCTGCGCCGCTTCCTCTGACTCCTCCTACACCTCTGGCTTCGGGATGAGGAGGGCTGCACCACGCCTCTCTTGCTGCTGCCGGCTGCCGCTGCCGCCACGTCTCGTGTTGACGGGCGTCGCCGGCTCCTCCTTCACCCCGCGTTTGGGGACGGTGTAGGGCGCCGAGCGGTACGACGAGGACGGCGACGATCGGGCCGGTCCTGAGGAAGAAGAGTTCGAGAAGGATGAGTACGTGGTCCTCCTCGGCTGCCATTGCGGTGGTCCTGCTCGAGGAGACGGTGGCGGTGACGGCGGCGTCTCCAACCTTGGAGCGCCGTTGCGGATATCGCGCTCGAGGGTGCGCCCCGGAATGCCCCAGAACAGGGTGCGGCCGTCCCTGTTCCAGCTGTTGGGCCCGCCGATGAGGCCGGTGGTGATGTGCATCTCGACGTTCCTTGAAGTACGTGACCCACCAGTCGTTGTTGTCCTTGGCCGCCCATGTCGGATCCACCGGCTCCTCGGAGGTGAATTGAGCCCGCTGGGCCTTGATGCCGTCCCTCCATTGCTCCATGCCCGGCTTCGGTGGCGGCAGCACGCCAATGCCGTTCACGGCCATCTTCCAGCCGCCGCCGCTGCTTGGCAGGCGCATGTCCGGCGGGACAGGATATCCCGCGTGGTACAGTGCCCACACCTCCAGCACGGTTAGGCTGCCACGGCCGAAGCCGTTCATCGCGGCAATCTTGCTGGAGGACGAGGTCGACATTGTTTGGAGCGGCGAGGAGAAAATCTGGGGGGGAGGCGGCGGCGACGAGAAGGTTTGGGAGCGGTGAGAGATTGGGACGAACCGCAGGGCGTCTTTAAATGTACAACGGCGACAGCGGGTGGTTGCACGCAATAACGCCGACGCGGACGGTCACGCGGCCATGCACGACGAGACGCGTCCCTATGTCGCCTGGGAAACCAGGGACGCCATTAACGTCGCTTGACCAAAGGTAGGTGACGGGGTTTTAGGCTTCCGTGCCGCTGACGCGTCGGGCCCGCCTCGCTTCGCCTCGCTTTTCATTGTGTCCGGCGTGCCCGGTGCGTCCCCTGTGGGACGGGGACGGGCTCGGGCGCCGGACACCATATCGGGGCGCGCCTGACAAAAATCAGCTTTGGGGGACACGGTTGGAAGCGTTTTTTTGTCCGACGCGCCCCAAATCGGTTTGGGAGACGCTTGACTGGGGAGATGCTCTAATATCATGACGTATGAGGATGCGGCTCGTCTAATGTGTTGAAGGCACGTCAGAACTGCCGTGCTGCATCGTATCTGCCGATCCAATGATGCCACGCTCCCAGCTCGTTCCAAGCAGACAGCGCGCGCAGCAGCATCCCAGACCCGTCGCAGTTTCTCGCGCCAAAAACCAGAGTCCATGGCCGGCTAGCAGCGCAGGGCCGAGGGAAGGCAATCGTCCAGGAAGACGGCGCGCTACCACGGCTACCACTGATCCGAAGACAGCGCGTCTGCCTGGCCATCGCTGATCGGCGCGACGCCCACTGGCCGGCCGGCGGCATCTCCTTCCTCTGGATAATCAGGCCATAATCTGTGGATGAAGGTACAATTAATCTATTGTTTGGACGTCATCTAGTTTGCATCTTCTTCCTCTGAATTATCTTCTCTTTCTTATTTTCTTTCGCACAATCTCAGTTTGGTGTGAAACTGCCTGAGGCACCATCGTCCATCTAATGTAAAATGGAAAACCATATCGACGTGCAAAATCATGCCATGGCTGGTTCATGTGAATTCTCAGGGTCATGGGTTCATGAGAAGATTTACTGATCTGTTAATGGCATGCTTCATGTGCAAGTGTATCGAACTAGTATAATCAACACTCAATAATGCATTGATATTCTAAGAAAATGTTCTCTACAATGCAGGCTTCTAAGCACCACTGGGTTTGCCTCCTATGCGGTCAGGCACCTGAGACAATGCAGCACTTTATCCTCGCATGCCCCTTCTCCAAACAAGTCTGTCATGAGGTTCTATCTTGGCTCAGGTTCACCTGCACACCCCCAGACCAAGAAGGATCCCTGATGGAATGGTGGAGCAAGGCATGCCAGGACACTCCTAAACCTTTATGCAAGGGCCTGGCCTCTAAGATACTTCTCACGCCCTGGATGGTGTGGAAGCAAAGAAGTGATTGCATCTTCAAAAGTTCCCAGCCATCAATCGATGGCTTGGTCTCCCGGATTAAAGATGAAGCAAAGCTTTGGGCTAGAGCCGGTGCCACGGGCCTTAGGGCAGTCCTGCCATCTCGACCTAGGACGTGCATTAAGTTAAAACTGATGTAACACCCGATTCCTAGGAAGCCTGTAACAAACTCTCCGTCTTTTCAATGAAATGAAACGCAAAGGTCCTTTGCGTTTTCTCGAAAGAAAAAAAATTTGATGGAGAGAAGACTTTTAGAGCATTTGAATTTTCAGAAGTCCCATTCATCCATGGTTCCATGATTGATGATAATTTTGGGAGCACTACATATTTTATAACAGCAACTCTTGCTCTTTTACTTCCTCTCTGAAATTCTGTAAAACAATGTGGATTCAGTGTTTAGCTTTGTGAGACATGGAGTAGTAGTATTGGAAGAGGGCTTAGTAAACTTAATGAGCAGTCCAGATGCACACCCTCAATTCTCTGTACGTCTAAGTTTAATTCTTATGCGAAGTTAGTTGGTTCAGAGTGTGACCGGGTTCCTCTGGGATGATCATTGGCAGCCTCAGGGAAGTGCCATCTTCCAGGTTGACTGCCGGCGGCCAAAGCTGGACGTTTTTTTTTTTGCCTGTTTTTTAGCGCCCTAGAATAAGGAACGATGACTGTCGCCGGCTGGACCTGGACACTTTTTGCCCCCATTATGGCGCCCTAGAACAAGTAGACATGATCCCCCTGCTAGCAAGTGATGGAGTCCGTATTTTGGAGCGAGAAAATGCGACGGGCTCTGTTCTGGCACCAGGGAAGGGAATCTGGGAGGACGATGAGCGCGCTGTCTACTTGGAGCAAGCTGGGATTGTGGCATTGTTGGATCGGCAGGTAACGGCAGCTACAATGCAGCACAGCAGTTCTGAAGTGCCTTCAGCGCGTAAGACGAGCCACAACCGACTTATGAGCCATCTTAATTGTGCACAACATATAACTCCACAATATAAAATCCTCCCACAACTATAACAGATGATAAATACTAACCCACATAAAAACAGATGATAAATACTAATCCACATAAAAGAAATGACTAATAACACAACGTTAGCTGAAACAGATGACACATATTTAATCCACATAAAGCAAATCTCATAACATAGTGTGAGCAAATGGGCAGTAAAAGATAGATAATTGTTGACTACATGAATCAAAAAAGGGAAAAGGGCAGCCTGGCACAGATTATCATGTCTCTGATTTTTCACAGGCTGAAAGGACTGCAGGAACTGATTTGTATTTTTAGGATGTAATTGGTTGATTTATTTTTGGCGCAAACAAACTGATCCCAGAAAAAAAGAAGTAAAATGCAGAGGAAACAATGGGAGAGCAAGCTTATTATTAACAGCATGTAAATGGGGTGGACAAAGGCGCTCACAGAACTTACCTGATTGGCACCATTATATTTAATCCACATAAAGCAAATCTCATAACATAGTGTGAGCAAATGGGCAGTAAAAGATAGATAATTGTTGACTACATGAATCAAAAAGGGGCAAGGGCAGCCTGGCACAGATTATCATGTCTCTGTTTTTTTCACAGGCTGAAAGGACTGCAGTAACTGATTTGTATTTTTAGGATGTAATTGGTTGATTTATTTTTGGCGCAACCAAACTGATCCCAGAAAAAATAAGTAAAATGTAGAGGAAACAATGGGAGAGCAAGCTTATCATTAACATCATGTAAATGGGGTGGACAAAGGCGCTCACAGAACTTACCTGATTGGCACCATTATACATTAATGCCAGCTCCAAAATTTCACCACAAGTAATTTTGAAATATTTGTTTATGTTCAATCATTCATCATTGCTTCATCCTTTTAAATTATGCAATAACAGTTCGAGAAGTGCAGCTAGCAAAACAAAACTAGCCATAGAAATGATGACTGCACCTACAGTGTTACTTGGACAACGGTAAAAGAATGCATACCTCTGTAGTTGACCAAGTACCTTTGAGATGAAGAAATTCACATACTGAACCAAACTGGCATCTCCCACCTTCTATATAGAATGAGTATTCTGGAAGGCCATGTGCCCATGTATTTCAGTCTAATCAGCACCTCTTGGAGAGGTCTCACAGTGAGATGAATCTAAGGGATGACAACAGGTCAGAACTGTTGTCTTTTGGGTGATGAAATATACATGATGATAGATGATAAAAATTCCCAAATTGCATGTAGTCCCGGCAGTCTGGTTGACCAGGTCTCACAGGATACTGCTGTTGCTGGCACTTCTGGTCTTTCAGTGTGATTCTGAATGCTGGTCAGCTGTCAGTTTCAACCGACTTTCTGAATCTGTTGAGCTGTGCATGCTCGGAGTTAAATCCGTTGGGTGATAAAACTTTTATTCTTCCACGATTTTGTATGTACTTTTCATATAGAAGGGGCATTTTGTTTCACCAGGCCTCTCCAGATATTTCTCAGTCTTTTATACAGTGATGGGTCTCTAGAATGGCATCTAGTATGGAATCTGTCTTTTCCATCGTTATAATTGCATGCTTCTGAAAATTTACAATCACCGAATTCTCATATAAAAAAACTTTCCGGTCTGCCAATCCTCTCATGGTAGTCCATATGGTCCTGCTTGCATAGAGGTCCATTTGCATTATCTGCTGAACAGCATGCACCCGATGGAATCATCTGAAGCCGATGGCCAGATTGAATTCTACATGAAGCAGAAGAAATAAGTAATTATTGAAAAGTCATAGACCGCAATACTGTCTAAAAGAGCACCTGAATGGCGCTACAGATATTCAGCAATATATCACGATATGCACATATTAATTGAGCATCTATGACCTGCTTTGGATGGTGAAAGTGACATTTGGTTCCATAACTGCAAGCACCATTTCTCATGTAATAGGTAAAATTTCTTGGTCCCTTAAAAGTAAATTTTGCAATGATTAAAATTCGGTGTCAACAATTTCCAGTGCAAATCATTAATTTGCTAACAAAACCTCCGTAGATGACAAGAAGTAAAAGTATACTTCTGAATTGAGAAAGGCCAATGCGGTTCAGTTTAAGAATTACGGCAACTCCATGACTTTCTTGTTTCGGGGATAAACTTATAAGGTATGAGTATGCTTTAAGCTGTGGTGATGACAACACACTTCAACAAAAAAAGGAAATAAAATAACTAGATTGTTCATTCACGTGAGGTAGGTTTTGAAATGTCCACTTTGTTTAACTGCAGATATGATAAAATCAGGACATCACGTCCTACTAATTTGGGCACCATAAAGGGTATGCCCCAGTGGAGTAGTCACTAGTCAAAAGATCAACTAGCATATAAGCGAAACAAGAAAAGGCTTTCCATTTTGCTTTTCCAAAAATCAGTTACATAGCATTTTTCTTTTCTGAAGGAAAGGCAATGCTGCATTCTAGTAATTAAGAAATCTTTCTCGCCAATAATAAAAAGGAAGCAAGGAAGACATCAAATGACCATTGAGAGCAAACTGAAATTTTACCTGCAGAAGATTGTAGCAGCATGAATATCCATATGAGAAGTTCCCTTTTGACATGTAATACGGGTAGTTTGGTATTCCGGGCCTTTTCCTTGGTTACTTTACGCCCATGACCACCATTTACCCTAACGGGGATGGCGGGCCATAACACCTTCAGATGTTGCCATGTCCACTGCATCCCCATTCCCCAACTCTGATTGTACTCTGTTTGCCGAGGGCACCTTATTGCCACCACCTCTTTCTCCTTTCATCCCACAAAATTGGCGTGCATGATTGCCTTTTGTTTTTCACTTGTACAGTGATCTTCCATTGTAACGGCATCCTTGGTTCCAGCTTGTTGCTCACCTTTCTGCTGACCCGTCACATCCTCATCTTCCACAGCATAATCATCAACGCTTCCTTTATGCGAACTGCGATGCCGATGCTAGCTAGCGATGGCGTGGATGGAGCCGATACCCCACATTGGGCCCCAAGGCCGAGGCCACCCTGACTTTGGGGCCAAGGGGCGGAGGAGACAATCGAAGGAGGCGGAGCACGAACGGCAGCCGGTCTCCACGGGCGGCGACCTGAGCGGCGGCGGCGTGGCCGTGTGGGGGTTGGGAGAAGAGAACAAACCCTAATAACCCATAACGCTAATCCAAGCCCAACCATTCCACCCAATTTTTCTGTGATCTCTGACTACCTCTTGTCCCTCTGAGAACTGAGATGACTAGGAATCGAGATGAAACGACAGGTATGGAAAATTGGAAACCGAGAATCGACAAATGCATTTCGAGCGGAGCCGGGCAAGAATCCACACCGTTATTGGTCATGTACTCATGACAATACCTGGCCATGGGAAGCCCAGCCCGGTCGGCCCGGCCGGCCCGGCTTGAAATTTCTGGGCTTGGGCCAGCTCGAGCATGCCTGTGGTCCGGGCCTGGACTGAAAATTTAGGCTCGATGGTTGCGCTGGGCCGAGCCTGGGCCTAAAAAATAAGGAAGAGGCTCGGCTCGAGGCCCGAAGCCCGATGAGTATTTATTGTGGTGGGCCGAGTTTGTGCCAAAATTCTAGGCCCGACGGTCGGGCCGGGCAGGGCCTGGGCCTGGGTTTTTGCATCGGGCTTTGTTAAGCCCGGCCCGAAGCCCGGCCCGGCCGAACTATGCCCAGGTATGCTCATATGTGATTCATATTGATATTTTTTTAGATAAAGGGAATATATTAATATCAAAAGATACCAATTGCATTCAGCCTTGCAAGCCAAAAAAAAACTAAAGAAAACTAAGAAATAAAAGTCCCGCTTCAGCCTTCTAGACCTAGCAATAGCATTACAACCACCACTGTGACAATACATGAAGTACAGACTCTCCAAAAGCGACGCCTCCAAGAAGGAAACAGTGCACCAACGCCGTCGTCGGCCGACCAAAGGTCTTAGGTTTTCACCCTGAAAATAGTCCCCACTCTCAAAACAATGCCTCCAACAAAAATATTGTCAGGCGCAACCAGTTAAGGATAGACCTTGGGTTTTCACCCCGAGAGGTAAGACTCTCAACTTCTCTTGTGTTGCCGCCCCCACATGCATACCACTGTTGCAGAGCCCGGAACGCCAAGCAGATCCCTCAGCATCACGGAGACTCGAATCTCCTTTAGCCGGTCCACCAATCCGGCCTTCATGATATTCCTTCTTCTGACTTCACCATGGACCAAAAAGTTACCTGATGTCAACACAGAATAGAGCTTCGCGCCGCTCCCTCCGGAACCAAACGGTCGGAATAAAAACATGGGTGCGCGCGACCGAATACCACCCGATCCAGCAAACTGCAGGCAAAAGATGCGTTGTTCCATTCGCCAGCGGAGCTTTCCGGAACTCATCTCTCCAGCCAGATCAAAGCAAACTGGCCTCCGAAAGATCTTCATCCTCGCATGCGAGAAACCCGAGGACCGCTACCAAAAACAAAGCAAGATCAGCAGCCCCCACGCCGCCAATCCTTCCTGCCGGATCACCAAGGAAGAGGACTGCGACGCGGATCATGTGTACCGCCGTCGAACCGTTATCGAGGGCGGAGGCCGCCACCGCTCCACTGAATCCTCCATGGCTACCGACGGAGAGCCTCAGGCCTCGGCCAAGTAGCCGTGCCGCATCATTGTTTTATTTCCATATCTTATTTAATACTCTTTTTCTCGCTTAAGGTAAGTCGAAGGTTTGTAATATGCCCCCCTCCCGTATAAGATTAATATGGATCATGAAGGACCATTTTGCCAACATTCACACATAGCTTAAACCATCTACAACATATGTGTTGTCAAACAATCGAAAATAATAGGGACATATGTTTAACAAATTTTATGAACCTTCTGCATAAAATACAAATACGATAATTTTTTCCCTACTACCCCATTCAATCTACCATCTTCATCGGTCCGCTCTTTGTTGAAGTGAATCTCATCACTTTCAAACTACGGTACATTAAGTGTATCTCTTGATCTAGTAATTAATGCAATAGGTAATGTGACGTGGGGTAACCATGGCAATGCCCATACGTGACGGACTTATGTTTTGGGGAAGAAACATAATGGTGGTTTCAATGGCGTACAAGCACAACCCACATGGGACAGAAGAGGTTTTACCTAGCTTTTGGCCTCCGATGGAGAAAGCCTATGTGTTGCTTGTCTGCTTGTATTATGATGATGATTAAAGTGAGTCGTCGAGAAGGCGAAAACGATGTTGATCTAGCGTAGCTAGGGTTTGATGTGCGTCTCTATTGTCTTATGCTCGCACTGGCGGTCCATCCTATCTTTTATAGATGAAGCCAGGTCTCAGGTTAAATCCAAGTAGGTTACACAAGTTCGTACTTTCCTTTCTAAGCTTTGTTCATGTCGTACACATCGAGTTAACGGACCACCAGATGCTTTCACTAGTGGAAAACGGGGCTACAGGCCCGGTTCGTTTGGGCCTTCAGTCCCGATTTGCAAACCGGGACCAATAAGACGGGACTAAAGGGTCCCCCCTTTAGTCCCGGTTTAAATATGCACCGGGTCCAAAGGCCCCGCCACGTGGTGCGGCCAGGGTGCTCGAGGTGGAGGACCTTTGGTCCCGATTCGTGGTACGAACCGGGACTGGAGGTTCTCTGCCGCGGCAGAAAATTGTCGTTTCTCTGCTGCGGCACAGGTTTAGGTTGGAGCAGCGTTTCTCTGCCGCGGCTGAGTTTCAGCAATGCATACATATCATTCAAAAAACCACAAAACATCGTCATGAATATATAGACATCGATCGTCAACAGTACACGTAATGCATACATATTTACAATATAAAGTCGGACCTCTTTACTAAATCTATCTCATATGCCTAACGACTACGAAGTACACGATCAAGATCTACGAACTTCCGATAGTACTTTCCAGTTGGGGAAATGGCCTCGTTAAGAAAGAATCCCGCGAGTTCCTCTTGAATTGCTCGTATGCGATCCTCCGTTATGAGAGTGTCCCGCAGACATATCATCTATATTAAAAAAAAGGAGATCAATATATATATGAATGGAACTCAATACAGTTGATGGTAATAAGATTAATTGTGAAATATTGTTCACATACACGAGTGTGGTGTATAGCTTCCTCTGCATCCCTGTGACAGGCCATCTCACGAATGAAGTCGCAGACGTAGTATCCACATAAGTTATTCCCGGTTTCCTGCCTCATACACTTTACGAAAAAATAGTTCGATCAAACCAATAATCAAGCATCGTATTGAAAGAAAATATCAAAGAGATGCACAGACATAGCTATATATATAGTACTACTTACATGGTAATCTTTAAATGTAAGCTCCGGTTTCCATTTACCCAGAACAGTATTGATGAACCGTTTCCAAGTCCTGCCGGCAAAGAAAAAATGAGTAAATGAGTTATTGATTAGTTGATGATATCGTCGAATTAGAACAGATGAAGATGCCAATACGAAATTGATTGAAATTACCTCTGGAGGATGGCAGCCATGTTCGCCCATTCCGCATGTTCTTTACGTTCCGAGTCCATGACAAGTACGACTCCTTTGTTGAGATCAATGATTAGGAGAATAAAGTGGAATCTGCACAAGCATAGCTCAATGATTAGGAGAATAAAGTGGAAACTGCATAAGCATAATGTATGTTATAACACTTACTTGAAGTTGTAGGGAAAGAATATATCCTCTTTGTTTGCTTGCTTCACTAAAAACCTTAGCATGTTGTCCTCTGTGTCCTTGGGGTACTGTCGAACCGTAACTTCATGCACTGTGTTTGGGTCAATGAACCCCATGTCGTGGAGCTTGCCTCTTTTGCATTCGAGCTTCTTCATTCTGCATAATTAATATATAGCGTACACAAAGAATATAGTGAGGATAATTCTTTGTGCAAAGGAATGAGCTGAGCTACAGACTTAATTACATAAATAAATCACTTACACGCAGTAGCAACTGATGACAGATTTGTCGAGGGCGTCTTGATTGAATAACTGAAACAGTTCTTCTAACTCAAGGTTTATCTCCTCCCGCCCCCGGAAGTAATGCTCATCTCTAAGATGCACCGTGAGGTAGAGATCACTCCTTCGACGGGCTTGCAGGTACCATTCATGCAACCTTCGCATCTGAGTCCCTAGACGCGTGAGCTCGCCAGGTTTGACGAGATCATATCCGTATCTATACTTGTTTACAACTTGAGCCATTGGATAGTAATCTTCGTACTGAACATCTGCTCCATGACGTCTAGCCTCCCGTTCGATCATCGATGCCGTCTCTGGATCATCATAGGACTGCACAACGAAGTGGGGTATGGACTGATTGTCCTGATGTCCAAGTTGGGCGACATTTTTCGCTTTGCTCGCTCTAGAGGACTATCCAAGAGAGCGGTCATAATCACTTCTCAGCTCAGCTCTCTTTATTCTCGTCTCGGCAAAGTGCTTCATTGTATGCGGTGGAATAAACATCTTCTTCGGCGCAAGAAACACCTTTTGCTCATCAGTCTGCTCATGTCGTAAAAACTATGGAGTCTTTGCCCTCATCGAAGTTGATGATCTCTTCGGAGATGTAGGAGGTGCCGCGGTTAGCTTCCTCTTTTGCTTAGGTGGAGGCGGCGGAGTCTCTTGAAGAGGAGGAGGAGGCGGCGGAGTATTGTCACGTGGAGGAGACGGCGAAGCCTAAGGAGACTGCTCATGCACAGGGGAATCATCATCGCGCATAGGAAAATCATCACGCGGAGGAGACTGCGCTGGTGGCGGAGGAGGCGGACGAGGTGGCCTGCTTGGTGGCTTCTCACCTGGAAACACAATGTTCTCCTTCCGCCATTGCATGGTGGTTCTACAGGCTTCTCCCAGTTCTTTGATTTCCCCATCTTCACCTGCAGGTTGCTCAAGGACCAACTGCTCATAATCTCTCATCACTTCATCCACCATCACAACAGCAAAGTCGTCTTGTACCGGACGGCAATGGTAAGTCCTTGTAGGTAAGAGAATGCCGACCTCCGCCTTGAAGGATAGGTTGAAACATTTAACATGCAGCTCACAAGGATGGCTCTCAGTGAGATCATCCACGGGGGGAGGGGGGGTAGCGAGGAGGCTCGACCACCTGGTCATCATCATCATTATCCTGCTGAGTGTAAGCCGCGCTGCTTTTCCGGTGTTGAGATTGCAGCGGGACGATAGCATCGAGCAATGCAGGATCTACAGCCTGCCCCTGAGCCATCTGGGATGTAAGTACTTGGGTTACTAGGGCAAATTGGGCTTTCATGGTTCTCATAGAATCCTCTAAGGACGCTATGCAGTCTGTTTCCCTTGCCTTTCTCCTCTAATGGCTTTTATCACGAAATCTCTTCCTATCCGCAGGAAAGCAATACTTCCACGGAACGGAGCCTTTTGTGCCCCGTGTTCGTCCGCCGTGTTCTTTGTTCCCAAGGGCGCGTGTCAGCTCATCGTTCTCTCTTTCGGGCTGGAACCTCCCCTCCTCCACGTCCTTATGTGCTTGTTCCAGGGCTTCAATGGGGTGCTTCATATGATCTTTCTTATAGATACATTTCCCTACTTTTGGATCCAACTTTCCCCCAATCCCGTAGAACCACTCCTTCGACCGTTCAGTCCAACCGTGTGTCCCTAATCTGATCCCTTTCCTGGTCAGTTCCGCCTCAGCTGCCTGCCACTTAGGACGGTTAGCCCTGTATCAACCTGGACCCATAACTTGGTGATATTTCTTCAACGCAGCATTTTCCTTATTTTTTGCCGACCTTTTCTTAAATTCTTCGGACTCCGTGCTGTACTTCACGAATTCGTCCCAGTGATTTTTTACCTTCTCACTGTCCGGAGTCTTGTCTTTCTTGATAAAGACGCGCAATCTTTTCTTGTGGTTCTTGAATAGTTTGGCCATCTTCTTCAAAGCAAAGTCAGAGACTGCCTACTCCATCTTTGCCTTTTTATCGGCATCCCCCTCTGGAGGTACTATGTTGACATGTGCCATGAGCTTGGTCAGAATGCTGTTTTTGGCTACATCATCGATATAAAGACCTTGAGCTTCTTCCTCTACGGACAGCTCTAGTCCCTTCGGCTTGTTCCAATCTCGAACGGTGATCGGGATGCAGTCCCTAACAAGCACTCCGCATTGATTTATAAATGACTTCGCATGCTTCTCGAGAGCAATCGGTTTACCATCCTTAGCGATTGATGACCCACAAGTATAGGGGGTGTATCGTAGTATCTTCGATAAGTAAGAATGTCGATCCCAACGAGGAGCAGAAGGTGTTGACAAGCAGTTTCGATGAAGGATTCACTGTAAATGCTCACAGACAAGTATTCAGGGGGTTTTGATGTAACAGATGAATAAAGTACGAGTAAGTAAAGTGCGAGAGTAACAATTGCAGTGAGTGTCCCAATCCTTTTTAGCACAAAGGACAAGCCGGTTTGTTTACTTATAATGACCAAACGTTCTCGAGGACACACGGGATTTTAGTCTAGTGCTTTCGCTACATACGGCTAATTAATCTTCATTGTTTTGATAAGTGTTGTGTGGGTGAACCTATGCTAATGTACCGCCCTTCCTAGGACTAATACATACTTGTGATTATACCCCTTGCAAGCATCCGCAACTACAAGAAAGTAATTAAGATAAATCTAACCACAGCCTTAAACTCGAGATCCTCGCGATCCCTCCCGCATCGATATACCAACGGGGGCTCAGGTTTCTGTCACTCCGGCAACCCCGCAATTGGCAAACGAGTACAAGATGCATTCCCCTAGGCCCATAAAGGTGAAGTGTCGTGTAGTCGGCGTTCACACGACACCACTAGAAGAATAACACCACAACTTAAATATCATAACATTGAATATTACTCAACCATACTTCACTACTAACATTTAGACTTCACCCATGTCCTCAAGAACTAAACGAACTACTCACGAGACATCATATGGAACATGATCGGAGGTGATATGATAATGAATAACAATCTGAACATAAACCCCGGTTCAACGGTTTCACTCAATAGCATCAATAACAAGTAGAAATCAACACCGGAGAGTTTCCCCTATCAAACAATCAAGATCAAACCCAAATTGCTACAGCGGTGACGAGGTGCAGCGGTGGAGACGGCGGTGATGATGATGAAGATGATGGTGATGGTGATGGAGATGATGTCCAGCTCGATGGCGGTGACGATGGCGTCGATTTCCCTCTCCGGGAGGGAATTTCCCCGGCAGATCTCAGCCTGCCGGAGAGCTCTTTTCTCTCTGGTGTTCTCCGCCCCGCAGAGGCGGCTGTGGCTCTTCGCGACGTACCCCTTCTGGCTTAGGTTTTCGGGAAGAAGAAGTACGCGAAGAAAAGGAGGCGAGAGGGGCTGTGGGCCCCCCTCCTCACAGGGCGGCGCGGCCTGGCCTTGGGCCGCGCCGGCCTATGGGGTGGGCCCACCCCGGTCTCCTCGGCTCCCCCTTCCGGCTCCCTTCGTCATCCGGAAAAATAGGAGTTTTCGTGTAATTCCCATCAATTGTTGATCTTCCGAAATATTGCGTTCGACGATGCTTTTTCCAGCTAGAATCCCGGCTCCGGTGCGCGATCCTCCAATAATCATGAATCATGCAAAATAGATGAAATAACATAAGTATTATCTCCAAATATGAAATATATCAATGAATAACAGCAAATTATGATATAAAATAGTGATGCAAATTGGACGTATCAACTCCCCCAAGCTTAGACCTCGCTTGTCCCCAAGCGAAACTGAACTCGGTAAACAGGACCACATGTTTATGGAGTGAAGAGTCGATAAATCAAATACGGACAAGAAGCATCATATTCATTCACACAAGACATTCTAGTAGACAACTTCCTCATATGACTCAACTTGAAACAAGTATAAGGTAATCACAAATAAAGGTGCATAAGAAATCATAATGATGGCAAACTTTGTTCTTGGTCAGAGAACAATTAACAAGTTATTCTTATCTATCGAGCAGTGCTTTCATATTAAAGCTTATGGTAAACTTGCATACTCAATCATAGTAATCATTGATAATTTTCAAAGCTATATTCATTCAGATAAAACTTGTACTAAACAAGGAAGAATAAAAGACATGATGAAGTAAATCACAATATAATAGTTTGATCACAACAACTAAAATGCTTGCTTGAGATGGAGGGAAATAGGTTTACTGACTCAACATAAAGTAAAAGACAGGCCCTTCGCAGAGGGAAGCAGGGATTAAATCATGTGCTAGAGCTTTTTCAGCTTTGAAATCATATAAAGAGAATAAAAGTAAAGTTTTGAGAGGTGTTTGTTGTTATCAACGACCGGTAGCGGGTACTCTAACCCCCTTGCCAAACAGACCTCCAAAGAGCGGCTCCCATGAAGGACGTTATCTCTACCAGCGAAGGTAGATCATCCCTCTTCTCTTTTGTTTACACATGTACTTTAGTTTATTTAAGGATGACACTCCCCCCAACCTTTGCTTACACAAGCCATGGCTAACCGAATCCTCGGGTGCCTTCCAACAATCTCATACCATGGAGGAGTGTCTATTGCAAAATTAAGTTGCTTACCGATGAATCAGAGCAAAACATGTGAAGAGAATTATTAATGAAAGTTGATTAATTGGGGCTGGGAACCCCGTTGCCGCTCTTATTGCAAAATTATAGGATAAGTGGATGAAGCCACTAGTCCATTAGTGGAAGCTGCCTAACAAGACTGAAAGATAAAACACCACATACTTCCTCATGAGCTATAAAACATTGACACAAATAAGAAGTAATAAATTTTGAATTGTTTAAAGGTAGCATATGAAGTATTTACTTGGAATGGCAAGAAATACCATGCAGTAGGTAGATATGGTGGACACAAATGGCATAGGTTTGGGTTCAGGTTTGGATGCACGAGAAGCATTCCCTCTCAGACATGGTCTTTGGCTAGCAAGGTTAATTAGCAAGCATAAGAGTTGAGGGAAACAAACGAATATACATGTGATAGAAACAATCATGCATCTTTCTTGCAAGCACAAACAATTTTAACTTCAGAATAATAAGCTATGAGCTAACAAGAAAGGAAGACAATGAAACAACTATATGTATTTCTCTTTTCTACTTAAACCTCAAGGTGTTGTTGCTATTGACCAATGCTAAGTTTGACAAAACCAAATAGATTTACTCAATGCTCCCAAAGTGGTACCAATACTAAAATCAAGATCAATCATATACTAGAAATTGCAAACTAAAATAAGATGTGCAATATGTAAATGATAAGACTTCTCATTAATATTTCATATCGATAACTCACACCAAGGGATACATAGACAACCAACTAAAGGAGAGATACTTCCACACCGCAACCCATCTTATATGATAACTTCCCTACTCATGATATGACACTACTTGATAGTAAAAAGTAAAAGGTAGTGATGATGTGATACCGCGGCACTCCCCCAAGCTTGGAACAAACCAAGGGGATGCCAATACCGATGATGAATTAATCCTTTGGTGATGGTGGTGATGAATTCCTCCCGCGCTTCTTACAGATCTCCTTCAGCTTCAACTTCTCAGCTTGGAAATTCTGCACTAAGACTCGAAGAGATTCATTGTTATCTGAAGTTGGCGGTGGCGACCTTGTGATGGGCATCGAGTAATATTCCAAGCATTCTACGGAGTCGGTAATTCTCCTCCCCGAGTATCTCCACTTCTCTTCTTAGAGCCCGGTATTGACCACAAAACTCATCGGTAGTCCGTAGAGCTTCTTCCAAGCACAGGGAAAGAGTCGAGGCCAAGAGCAGGTGGTAAGGGTCCCTGCAAGTTATGAGAGAAAGAACGTCGAGTGTCAACAGATCCCACCAAGACTTGCTTACTCCCAACAACTTGTTGCTCTTGTTTTGACGACACCCTTTTCACTTCTTCCTTCGAAGGCCCTTTTCCCTTGTTGTTGGAGGCCATGGTGCTCTAGATTAAAGACAGATCCTGGCAGAAACAGCTCAAAAAAAAAAACACGTCGAGAAAACGATATACGGACCTCCAGGGGTCCGGGGGATTATATAGCAAAAAATTTCACAACAAACGGAAAGTACCAGGTCGAACCAGAGTCGGAGAGGGGCAACGAGGCGGACAACTCATAGGGCGGCGCGGCCAGGCTGGGGCCCGCGCCGGCCTATGAGGGCACGCCCTCGTGCGTCTCCTCCACTCCGTTTCGATCTCGTAATTTCTCATATTTTCCAAAAACAGTAAAAACATTGTTCGGAAAGTAAATCGCGAACTTTTTATTACCTGTACTGTTACCTATTCAAAGTCGAGTTCTGGCGGACTGTCAAATTGACCTTTAATGAAAGCCTCCGGTGTTTCCACTTGAATAACATCAACATCTACATTATAAGAATCACCTGAGATATAATGCTTGAGTCTTTGTCCATTCACCACTTGCGTGCATTGCCTTGGAGAGAACTAATTTTAATTGCTCCTGATCGATACACCTCCTCAACAACATATGGTCCTTCCCATTTCGAGAGTAATTTCCCTGCAAAGAATCCGAGACGAGACCGATACAATAGGACTTTATCCCCAATATTAAATTCTCTTTTGATAATCCTTCTATCATGCCATTTCTTAACTTTCTCTTTAAAGAGTTTAGCATTTTCATAAGCCTCACTTCTCCATTCATCTAGAGAACTTAATTGCAGCAACCTCTTATTACCGGCTAGTTTAGGATCTTTATTTAGTTCTCTAACAGCCTCAATAAGCTTTGTGCTCTAGTTCTAAAGGTAAATGACAAGCTTTCCATAAACCATTTTATAAGGTGACATTCCCATGGGGTTTTTATAAGCAGCTCTATAAGCCCATAGTGCTTCCTTCAATTTACTAGCCCAATTCTTTCTAGTTTTATTAACAGTCTTTTGCAAGATAGATTTAATTTCTCTATTTGATAGTTCTACTTGTCCACTAGTTTGAGGATGATAAGCGGAAGCAATTCTATGATTAATACCATATTTAGCAAGAGTTTTTCTAAAACCACCATGAATAAAATGAGAACCTCCATCTGTCATAATATATCTAGTCACTCCAAATCTAGGAAAAATAATGTCTAAAAGCATTTTTAAAGAGGTCTCACCATCAGCACTTTTTGTAGGTATAGCTTCCACCCATTTAGTAACATAATCAACAGCAACAAGTATATGAGTGTTACCTTCTCGAAGAGGGAAAAGGTCCCATGAAGTCAAATCCCCAACAATCAAACGGTTCAATAACAAGAGTATAATTCATAGGCATTTCATTGCGTCCGGAGATATTACCAACCCTTTGACATTCATCACAAGATAAAATAAACTTCCTTGCATCTTTGAACAGAGTTGGCCAATAAAAACCTGATTGTAGAACCTTTTGCGCGGTTCTATCTCCCAGCGTGATGTCCTCCATAAGCGCTACCATGACATTTACTCAATATCTCTTGTTGTTCATATTCGGGAACACATCTTCGCAGTAATACCATCCACTCCTTCTTTATATAAGTGTGGGTCATCCCAAAAATAATGCCTCAAGTCATAAAAGAATTTCCTCCTTTGCTGAGCTGAAAAGGTTGGAGGCAAGTACTTGGAAACAATAAAGTTAGCATAATCAACATACCAAGGACTGTCTCGCGATCTCACCTTTATTACAACCAATTGTTCATTTGGAAAACTATCATTAACAGGAACAGGATCATAAGCAATATTTTCCAATCTAGACAAATTATCAGCAACAGGATTATCAGCAGCTTTCCTGTCTACAATATGTAAATCAAATTCATGCAAAAGAAGTACCCATCTAATAAGCCTCGGCTTAGCATCTTTATTTGTCATAAGGTATCTAATTGCAGCATGATCAGTATGAATTGTAACTTTTGAATCAACAATATAAGATCTAAATTTATCACAAGCAAAAACTACAGCTAACAATTCTTTTTCAGTAGTAGCATAATTTCTTTGAGCAAGCATCAAGAGTTTTACTAGCATAATGAATAACATTCAGTTTTTTATCTACTCGCTGTCCAAGAACAACGCCTACAAGAAAATCACTAGCATCACACATAATTTAAAATGGTAAGTTCCAATCAGGAGGTTCAACTATAGGGGCAGCTTGTTAAGGCTTTCTTTAGAGTTTCAAAAGCTTCCTTACAATCATCATCAAAAACAAAAGGTACATCTTTTTGAAGAAGATTAGTAAGAGGCTTTGAAATCTTGGAGAAATCTTTAATAAATCTCCTATAAAACCCAGCATGACCAAGAACACTATGAATACCTTTAACATCCCTAGGATAGGGCATCTTCTCAATGGCTTCAACTTTAGCTCTATCAACTTCAATACCTCTCTCAGAAATTTTATGTCCCAATACAATTCCTTCATTAACCATAAAGTGGCATTTCTCCCAATTAAGAACAAGGTTAGTTTCTTCACATCTCCGCAAAACTTTATCAAGGTTTCGCAAGCAACTATCAAAAGAATTCCCATAGACGTAAATATCATCCATGAATACCTCTACAATACTCTCACAAAAGCCATGAAAAATAGCAGACATGCATCTTTGAAAAGTAGCAGGAGCATTACATAAACCAAAAGGCATACGCCTATAAGCATAAGTTCCATAGGGACAAGTGAAAGTGGTTTTCTCTTGATCTTTAGTTTTAACAAAGAATTTGTGAAAACCCGTAATAACCATCAAGAAAGAAAAAATGAGTATTTTTAGATAACCTTTCTAACATTTGATCAATAAAAGGCAAAGGGTAATGATCTTTCTTAGTAACCTTATTAACTTTTCGATAATCAATGCACATTCTATAACCTACAACTACTCTTTGAGGGATGAGCTCATCATTGTCATTAGGCACAACAGCTCATTCCTCCTTTCTTAGGAACACAATGCACAGGACTAACCCATCTACTATCAGCAATAGGATATATAATACCAGCTTCAAGGAGTCTTAATACCTCATTTCTTACCACATCCTTCATCTTAGGAATTAGACGACGCTGAGGTTCAACAACAGGCTTCGCATCATCTTCCATATTAATGGCGTGTTGGCAAATAGACGGAGAAATCCCCTTCAAGTCATCAAGAGTGTAGCCAATAGCACCTCGATGTTTCTTTAGTATTTCCAATAACCTTTCTTCTTCAAACTCTGAAAGCTTAGAACTAATAATAACAGGATATATTTTCTTATCATCAATATGAGCATATTTAAGATTATCAGGCAATGGTTTTAAATCAAAGACAGGATCTTCCTTTGCTGGTGGTGTTGTACCCAAATCTTCCACCGGTAAATCATGCTTAAGAATAGGTTGACGAAGGAAAATTTCATCAAGCTCATTTCTCTCTTCCCTAAAAACTTCACTCTCACTATTCTCCAAATGTTGCTGCAAAGGATTATTGGGAGCAAGAGCAATAGATGCACACTGTTCAACTTTAAAATCACTATTAGGCGAATCAATTTTATAAGGAGTTTTGGTAAATTTAGAGAAGTTAAAATCATAAGATTCACCAGCAAATTTAGTCAAAATTTTCTCTTTCTTGCAATCTATAATAGCTACACAAGTATTTAGAAAAGGTCTACCAAAAATGATAGGACAATATTTACTAGCAATAGTAACCAAGTACCAAAAAGTCAGCAGGATATTTAATCTTACCACATAGAACTTCCACATCTCGAATAATACCAATTGGAGAGATAGTTTCTCTATTAGCCACCCGAATAACCACATCAATATCTTCAAGTTCACAAGAACCAATTTCGTGCATAATCTCCGTGTAAAGCTTATAAGGAATAGCACTAATACTTGCACCAATATCACATAATCCATAATAACAATGATCACCAATTCTAACAGTATAGCATAGGAACACTAGCTTTCCTAGACTTATTAGGATGCGAGACAATATTAGAAGCATCTTCACGTAAAATAATATGACCATCTTCTACATTTTCAGTCACAAGATCTTTAACAATTGCAACAACGAGGTTCAACTTTTATTTGTTCTTCGAGTTCTATAGGTTTCTTTTCACTTTTATGAACCGCACTATTTATAACAGAGTACTCCTTCATTTTAGCAGGGAAAGGAGTTTTTTCAATATAAGCTTCAGGGATAACATGATCAACAGTTTCAACTACAACACATTTATTTATAGATGAATCAATTTTATCTTTATACGGTTCATGATACTTATCAAAGTTCTTCTTAGGAAATTCACAATGAGAGGCAAAAGCTTTATAAAGATTTGCAGTAACTTGAGAATCAAGACCATAAGTAGCACAAATATTACGAAATTTAGTAGTATCCATAAAAGCTTCAATGCATTTATAATCATAAATTATACCTGATTCTCTATCCTTGTCGTTCTCCCATCCTTCAGTATTTTCTTGGATCCGATTAAAAAGGTCCCTTTTAAACTCTTCCTTGTTGCGAGTAAATGATCCAGAACAAGAGGTATCCAGCAAGGTCTTGTCTTGAAAAGAAAGTCTTGCATAGAAATTATCAATAATAATATTACCAGGAAGCTCATGAATGGGGCATTTGAGCATTAAAGACTTCAATCTCCCCCACGCTTGGGCAATACTTTCTCCTTCATGAGGCCAAAAATTATATATGTGATTTCGATCCTTGTGAATCTCACTTGGAGGATAGAACTTAGAATAAAACCGGGGCACAATATCATTCCATTCAAGAGAATCCCCATTATCCAGTAATTTATACCAATGCGCCGCTTACCGCACAACGATACAGAGAATAGTTTCTTCCTCACTTCATCCATAGCAATACCTGCACACTTGAATAAACCGCATAATTCATGTAAGAACTAAATGATCTCCAGGGTGGATAGTTCCATCCCCTGTATAACGGTTACCCATTACACGTTCAATAATTTTCATAGGTATTTTGTATGGTATTTCTTCCTTACCTGGCGCCTCATCCACTACCTTTGCAGTAGTAGTAGATTTCCCAAATAAACACTCAAGAGAAGATCTCTCCATAATGAGTTATAGCAGCAGGCAGTAAATAAAATCAGCACAAACAAGTAGAAATTTCCCTTACCAATTCCACTTACCAATAGCGCTTCACTCCCCGAGCAACGGCGCCGTAAAATAGTCTTGATGACCCACAAGTATAGGGGTGTATCGTAGTATCTTCGATAAGTAAGAATGTCGATCCCAACGAGGAGCAGAAGGTGTTGACAAGCAGTTTCGATGAAGGATTCACTGTAAATGCTCACAGACAAGTATTCCGGGGGTTTTGATGTAACAGATGAATAAAGTACGAGTAAGTAAAGTGCGAGAGTAACAATTGCAGCGAGTGGCCCAATCCTTTTTAGCACAAAGGACAAGCCGGTTTGTTTACTTATAATGACCAAACGTTCTCGAGGACACACGGGATTTTAGTCTAGTACTTTCGCTACATACGGCTAATTAATCTTCATTGTTTTGATAAGTGTTGTGTGGGTGAACCTATGCTAATGTACCGCCCTTCCTAGGACTAATACATACTTGTGATTATACCCCTTGCAAGCATCCGCAACTACAAGAAAGTAATTAAGATAAATCTAACCACAGCCTTAAACTCCGAGATCCTCGCGATCCCTCCCCGCATCGATATACCAACGGGGCTCGGGTTTCGTCACTCCGGCAACCCCGCAATTGGCAAACGAGTACAAGATGCATCCCCCTAGGCCCATAAAGGTGAAGTGTCGTGTAGTCGACGTTCACACGACACCACTAGAAGAATAACACCACAACTTAAATATCATAACATTGAATATTACTCAACCATATTTCACTACTAACATTTAGACTTCACCCATGTCCTCAAGAACTAAACGAACTACTCACGAGACATCATATGGACCATGATCAGAGGTGATATGATAATGAATAACAATCTGAACATAAACCTTGGTTCAACGGTTTCACTCAATAGCATCAATAACAAGTAGAAATCAACACCGGGAGAGTTTCCCCTATCAAACAATCAAGATCAAACCCAAATTGCTACAGCGGTGACGAGTTGCAGCGGTGGAGACGGCGGTGATGATGATGAAGATGATGGTGATGGTGATGGAGATGATGTCCAGTGATACGTCTCCGACGTATCGATAATTTCTTTTGTTCCATGCCACATTATTGATGATATCTACATGTTTTATACATACTTTATGTCATATTTATGCGTTTTCCGGAACTAACCTATTGACGAGATGCCGAAGGGCCAGTTCCTGTTTTCTGCTGTTTTTGGTTTCAGAAATCCTAGTAAGGAAATATTCTCGGAATTGGACGAAATCAACGCCCAGGTTCCTATTTTTCCCGGAAGCATCCAGAACACCCGAGAGAGGCCAGAGGGGGGCCACGGGCCCACCACACATGACCTTGGCGCGGCCTGGGGGTGGCCCGCGCCCCCCTAGTGTGTCACCGCCTCGTCGCCCCTTCGACTCCGCCTCTTCGCCTATAAAAAGGTCGCTGACCTAAAACTTCGATACGGAAAGGCCACGGTACGAGAAACCTTCCAGAGCCGCCGCCATCGCGAAGCCAAGATCTGGGGGACAGGAGTCTCTGTTACGGCACGCCACCGGGACGGGGAAGTGCCCCCGGAAGGCTCCTCCATCGACACCACCGCCATCTTCATCAACGCCGCTCGTCTCCCATGAGGAGGGAGTAGTTCTCCATCGAGGCTCGGGGCTGTACCGGTAGGTATGTGGTTAATCTCTCTCCTATGTGCTTCAATACAATAATCTCATGAGCTGCCTTACATGATTGAGATTCATATGATGATGCTTGTAATCTAGATGTCATTATGCTAGTCAAGTGGGTTTTACTTATGTGATCTCCGGAGACTCCTTGTCCCACGTGTGTAAAGGTGACAGTGTGTGCACCGTGTGGGTCTCTTAGGCTATATTTCACAGAATACTTATTCACTGTTATGAATGGCGTAGTGAAGTGCAATGTGTTTTGTATCACAATTTATCTATGTGCTACTCTAGTGATGTTATTAAAGTAGTTTATTCCTCCTGCACGGTGTAATGGTGACAGTGTGTGCATCCGTGTTAGTACTTGGCGTAGGCTATGATTATGATCTCTTGTAGATTATGAAGTTAACTATTGCTATGATGGTATTGATGTGATCTATTCCTCCTTTCGTAGTGTGTAGGTGACAGTGTGCATGCTATGTTAGTACTTGGTTTGGTTATGTTGATCTGTTATGCACTCTAAGGTTATTTAAATATGAACATTGAATATTGTGGAGCTTGTTAACTCCAGCATTGAGGGTTCGTGTAATCCTACACGCTTAGTGGTGTTCATCATCCAACAAGAGAGTGTAGAGTCTAGCATCTATCTATTTATTCTGTTATGTGATCAATGTTGAGAGTGTCCACTAGTGAAAGTATGATCCCTAGGCCTTGTTCCTAAATACTGCTATCGCTGCTTGTTTACTATTTTACTGCATCTCTACTGTCCGCAATATTACCACGATCAACTGCACGCCAGCAAGCACTTTTCTGGCGCCGTTACTACTACTCATATTCATTCATACCACTTGTATTTCACTATCTCTTCGCCGAACTAGTGCACCTATTAGGTGTGTTGGGGACACAAGAGACTTCTTGCTTTGTGGTTGCGGGGTTGCATGAGAGGGATATCTTTGACCTCTTCCTCCCCGAGTTCGATAAACCTTGGGTGATCCACTTAAGGGAAACTTGCTCGCTGTTCTACAAACCTCTGCTCTTGGAGGCCCAACACTGTCTACAAGAATAGAAGCACCCGTAGACATCAAGCTATTTTCTGGCGCCGTTGCCGGGGAGGAAAGGTAAAAGGTACTCACACTCCGGATCTCGGCTACTAAGCTATTTTCTGGCGCCGTTGTAAGTGCTCGAAGCTATTTCCTTTAGATCCTGCAATTGTATCTTTTTGTTTCTTGTTTACACTAGTTATGCATAATGGACAACGATGAGCTTCTTATTCTATTTCCTGATTTAAGACATGGATGGTTTGATGCGAAAATTAAAAAAACCTATGGAACATATTAGTATGAACGCTTTGAACACCATTGTTGCTAATGATATGGAAAATTCTAAGCTTGGGGAAGCTGGTTTTGATGAGCATGATCTTTTTAGTCCACCAAGCATTGAGGAGAAAATTTACTTTGATGATACTTTGCCTCCTTTTTATGATGATTATAATGATATTGGTCTTTTAGTACCGCCTGTTATGGAGGATAAATTTGATTATGATTACAATATGCCTCCTATATTTGATGATGAGAATAATAATGATAGCTACTTTGTTGAATTTGCTCCCACTACAACTAATAAAATTGATTATGATTATGTGGAGAGTAATAATTTTATGCATGAGACTCATGATAAGAATGTTTCATTTGATAGTTATATTGTTGAGTTTGCTCATGATGCTACTGGATATTATTATGAGAGAGGAAAATATGGTTGTAGAAATTTTCATGTTACTAAAACACCTCTCTATATGCTGAAATTTTTGAAGTTACACTTGTTTTATCTTTCTATGCTTGTTGCATCATGCTTCATGAATTTGTTTATTTACAAGATTCCTTTTCATAGGAAGCATGTTAGGCTTAAATGTGTTTTGAATTTGCCTCTTGATGCTCTCTTTTGCTTCAAATACTATTTCTTGCGAGTGCATCATTAAAACTCATTGAGCCCATCTTAATGGCTATAAAGAAAGAACTTCTTGGGATATAACCCATGTGTTTATTTTGCTACAGTACCTCTATTTTATATTTGTGTCTTGGAAGTTGTTACTACTGTAGCAACATCTCCTTATCTTAGTTTTGTGCATTGTTGTGCCAAGTAAAGTCGTTGATAGTAAGGTTCATACTAGATTTGGATTGCTGCGCAGTAACAGATTTCTTTGCTGTCACGAATTCCGACCTGCCTCTCTGTAGGTAGCTCAGAAAATTATTCCAATTTACGTGCGTGATCCTCAGATATGTACGCAACTTTTATTCAATTTGGGCATTTTCATATGAGAAAGTCTGGTGCCTCAATAAAATCCATCTTTACGGACTATTCTGTTTTGACAGATTCTGCCTTTTATTTCGCATTGCCTCTTTTGCTATGATGGATGAATTTCTTTGTTCCATTAATGTCCAGTAGCTTTATGCAATGTCCATAAGTGTTAAGAATGATTGTGTCACCTCTGAACATGTTAATTTTTATTGTACACTAACCCTCTAATGAGTTGTTTCGAGTTTGGTGTGGAGGAAGTTTTCAAGGGTCAAGAGAGGAGGATGATATACTATGATCAAGGAGAGTGAAAGCTCTAAGCTTGGGGATGCCCCGGTGGTTCATCCCTGCATATTTCAAGAAGACTCAAGCATCTAAGCTTGGGGACGCCCAAGGCATCCCCTTCTTCATCGACAAATTATCAGGTTCCTTCTCTTGAAACTATATTTTTATTCGGTCACATCTTATGTACTTTACTTGGAGCGTCTGTTTGTTTTTGTTTTTGTTTTTGTTTGAATAAATGCTTGTGTGGGAGAGAGACACGCTCCGCTGGTTCATATGAACACATATGTTCTTAGCTTTTATTTTTCATGGCGAAGGTTGAAACTGCTTCGTTAATTGTTATATGGTTGGAAACGGAAAATGCTACATGTAGTAATTGGTAAAATGTCTTGAATAATTTGATACTTGGCAATTGTTGTGCTCATGTTTAAGCTCTTGCATCATATACTTTGCACCTATTAATGAAGAAATACATAGAGCTTGCTAAAGTTTGGTTTGCATAATTGGTCTCTCTAAGGTCTAGATAATTTCTAGTAAAGAGTTTTGAACAACAAGGAAGACGGTGTAGAGTCTTATAATGTTTACAATATGTCTTTTATGTGAGTTTTGCTGCACCGGTTCATCCTTGTGTTTGTTTCAAATAACCTTGCTAGCCTAAACCTTGTATCGAGAGAGAATACTTCTCATGCATCCAAAATCCTTGAGCCAACCACTATGCCATTTGTGTCCACCATACCTACCTACTACATGGTATTTCTCCGTCATTCCAAAGTAAATTGCTTGAGTGCTACCTTTAAAATTTCCATCATTCGCCTTTGCAATATATAGCTCATGGGATAAATAGCCTAAAAACTATTGTGGTATTGAATATGTACTTATGCACTTTATCTCTTATTAAGTTGCTTGTTGTGCGATAACCATGCTTCTGGGGACGCCATCAACTACTCTTTGTTGAATATCATGTGAGTGGCTATGCATGTCCGTCTTGTCTGAAGTAAGAGCGATCTACCACCTTAATGGTTGGAGCATGCATATTGTTAGAGAAGAACATTGGGCCGCTAACTAAAGCCATGAATCATGGTGGAAGTTTCAGTTTTGGACATATATCATCAATCTCATACGAGAATACTAATTGTTGCTACATGCTTATGCATTAAAGAGGAGTCCATTATCTGTTGTCCATGTTGTCCCGGTATGGATGTCTAAGTTGAGAATAATCAAAAGCGAGAAATCCAAAATGCGAGCTTTCTCCTTAGACCTTTGTACAGGCGGCATGGAGGTACCCCTTTGTGACACTTGGTTAAAACATGTGTATTGCGATGATTCGGTAGTCCAAGCTAGTTTGGACAAGGTGCGGGCACTATTAGTATACTATGCATGAGGCTTGCAACTTGTAAGATATAATTTACATAATACATATGCTTTATTACTACCGTTGACAAAATTGTTTCATGTTTTCAAAATAAAAGCTCTAGCACAAATATAGCAATCGATGCTTTCCTCTTTGAAGGACCTTTCTTTTACTTTTATGTTGAGTCAGTTCACCTATTTCTCTCCACCTCAAGAAGCAAACACTTGTGTGAACTGTGCATTGATTCCTACATACTTGCATATTGCACTTGTCATATTACTCTATGTTGACAATCATCCATGAGATATACATGTTATAAGTTGAAAGCAACCGCTGAAACTTAATCTTCCTTTGTGTTGCTTCAATACCTTTACTATGAATTTATTGCTTTATGCGTTAACTCTTATGCAAGACTTATTGATGCTTGTCTTGAAAGTACTATTCATGAAAAGTCTTTGCTTTATGATTCATTTGTTTACTCATGTCATTACCATTGTTTTGATCGCTGCATTCATTACATATGTTTACAATAGTATGATCAAGGTTATGATGGCATGTCACTCCGAAATTATCTTTGTTATCGTTTACCTGCTCGGGACGAGCATGAACTAAGCTTGGGGATGCTGATACGTCTCCGACGTATCGATAATTTCTTATGTTCCATGCCACATTATTGATGATATCTACATGTTTTATACATACTTTATGTCATATTTATGCGTTTTCCGGAACTAACCTATTGACGAGATGCCGAAGGGCCAGTTCCTGTTTTCTGCTGTTTTTGGTTTCAGAAATCCTAGTAAGAAAATATTCTCGGAATTGGACGAAATCAACGCCCAGGTTCCTATTTTTCCCGGAAGCATCCAGAACACCCGAGAGAGGCCAGAGGGGGGCCACAGGCCCACCACACATGACCCTGGCGCGGCCTGGGGGTGGCCCGCGCCCCCTAGTGTGTCACCGCCTCGTCGCCCCTCCGACTCCGCCTCTTCGCCTATAAAAAGGTCCCTGACCTAAAACTTCGATACGGAAAGGCCACGGTACGAGAAACCTTCCAGAGCCGCCGCAATCGCGAAGCCAAGATCTGGGGGACAGGAGTCTCTGTTCCGGCACGCCGCCGGGACGGGGAAGTGCCCCCGGAAGGCTCCTCCATCGACACCACCGCCATCTTCATCAACGCTGCTGTCTCCCATGAGGAGGGAGTAGTTCTCCATCGAGGCTCGGGGCTGTACCGGTAGGTATGTGGTTAATCTCTCTCCTATGTGCTTCAATACAATAATCTCATGAGCTGCCTTACATGATTGAGATTCATATGATGATGCTTGTAATATAGATGTCATTATGCTAGTCAAGTGGGTTTTACTTATGTGATCTCCGGAGACTCCTTGTCCCACGTGTGTAAAGGTGACGAGTGTGTGCACCGTGTGGGTCTCTTAGGCTATATTTCACAGAATACTTATTCACTGTTATGAATGGCGTAGTGAAGTGCTTATTATATCTCTTTATGATTGCAATGTGTTTTGTATCACAATTTATCTATGTGCTACTCTAGTGATGTTATTAAAGTAGTTTATTCCTCCCGCGGTGTAATGGTGACAGTGTGTGCATCCGTGTTAGTACTTGGCGTAGGCTATGATTATGATCTCTTGTAGATTATGAAGTTAACTATTGCTATGATGGTATTGATGTGATCTATTCCTCCTTTCGTAGTGTGAAGGTGACAGTGTGCATGCTATGTTAGTACTTGGTTTGGTTATGTTGATCTGTTATGCACTCTAAGGTTATTTAAATATGAACATTGAATATTGTGGAGCTTGTTAACTCCGGCATTGAGGGTTCGTGTAATCCTACACAGTTAGTGGTGTTCATCATCCAACAAGAGAGTGTAGAGTCTAGCATCTATCTATTTATTCTGTTATGTGATCAATGTTGAGAGTGTCCACTAGTGAAAGTATGATCCCTAGGCCTTGTTCCTAAATACTGCTATCGCTGCTTGTTTACTATTTTACTGCATCTCTACTGTCTGCAATATTACCACGATCAACTGCACGCCAGCAAGCACTTTTCTGGCGCCGTTACTACTACTCATATTCATTCATACCACTTGTATTTCACTATCTCTTCGCCGAACTAGTGCACCTATTAGGTGTGTTGGGGACACAAGAGACTTCTTGCTTTGTGGTTGCGGGGTTGCATGAGAGGGATATCTTTGACCTCTTCCTCCCTGAGTTCGATAAACCTTGGGTGATCCACTTAAGGGAAACTTGCTTGCTCGTTCTACAAACCTCTGCTCTTGGAGGCCCAACACGTGTCTACAAGAATAGAAGCACCCGTAGACATCATCCGGCTCGATGGCGGTGACGATGGCGTCGATTTCCCCCTCCGGGAGGGAATTTCCCAGCGAGATCTCAGCTGCTGGGAGAGCTCTTTTCTCTCTGGTGTTCTCCGCCCCGCAGAGGCGGTTGTGGCTCTTCGCGACGTACCCCTTCTGGCTTAGGTTTTCGGGACGAAGAAGTACACGAAGAAAAGGAGGCGAGAGGGGCTGTGGGCCCCCCCTCCTCACAGGGCGGCGCGGCCTAGCCTTGGGCCGCGCCGGCCTATGGGGTGGGCCCACCCCGGGTCTCCTCAGCTCCCCCTTCTGGCTCCCTTCGTCATATGGAAAAATAGGAGTTTTCGTGTAATTCCCATCAATTGTTGATCTTCCGAAATATTGCGTTCTGACGATGCTTTTTCCAGCAAAATCCTGGCTCCGGTGCGCGATCCTCCAATAATCATGAATCATGCAAAATAGATGAAATAACATAAGTATTATCTCCAAATATGAAATATATCAATGAATAACAGCAAATTATGATATAAAATAGTGATGCAAATTGGACGTATCAGCGATATGGGTGATGTCGCGCCTAACACCGTCGTCCAACTTTTTGGCCGGGCCTCGCTTCTTCGACTTACAGAAGAAGTGCTCGATCCGGAGGGCTAAAAAAGAAATAATTCATCGTCAGTACAATTTAATTAGTTAATGCATCTAGTCAGCAACAGCTTAATTTATATACCTGGGTGATAACTACGGTTCCATCACCGGAGCCATTATGATGATCTTCTTCCTCACCGGAGCCATTAGGATCTTCTTCCTCATCGTAGCCATCTTCTCTTCGGTCAATATTCTACGCTCCCTCAGGGGAGTCATTCAAAAAAGTTGCGGTGACATCGTCACGCCATCATCTGGAATACTGTCATCGCCATCATATAGAGTACCGTGGGCTATGAGGTTAGCCATGAATTTTTCTTGGGCTTCGTATATGTGTCCGTCAATGCTTTCTACAATGACTTGCAAGTTATATATATGAACCATCATATGATCAAATTAAGGATAATGCAGAAAACTGAAATTGGAGTTACATATATAGTTATTAATTAAGGATCGATAATGTAGTGCTGAAAGCAGATAGTGCAGTTACATGCATACATAGATCTTATTTAACCCTAACACATCGATCACTACTAGAACCTCTCAACGGCGCCGACCGGGTGCTGAACCGCGCCGGCTGAATGCGGATAAATGTGTTGCTGTAGGAGAGGTTCTCTTGTAGTGAAATGTTTGTTTTTTCTGGGATATACTCATATGCATAAGGGGTACAAGTGTTTCGATAGGTCTACCGGGCGCATTTACATTTCTCGTGATGTCGTGTTCGACGAGTCTGTTTTCCCCTATGCGACCCCCGGTGTCACCATTGATATCTCCACCTTAGCCGAGTCCATCATCACTTTTCCTTCCACCGAACCAGCTACTAGTGCTCATGTGAGAAATTATGACCTGTCTTTATTTGTCTACTGATCATGTTGTTCCAGATGTTGTGTCTACTGTGCAGGTGCTCGTGCCAGATTCGTCGCCGACACCTGCCGTCTCGCCCGCTCGCCCGATCGACATGCCTACCCGCACGATCGACGTGCTTGGGCATCGGGAGGATCCCGAGGCCTCTCATGCAGCCACACCGGATGTGCCTCCCGCGCCTCCGTCGCCTGCCCCTACTGGGCCTTGTTCAGCCCAGCCCGCGTCGCCCTCCGCCGGCTCTGCACCGGCCACGTCGCCCTCGGCTGGGTCTTCGACCGATGGTGCCCCGTCGGTTGTTGCTCCTGTCACCGGTCACGCAATGGCTACGTGCCTCCGCACCGACTCTCGCCATGCGAAGCAATTCACCGATGGGACTGTGCAGTATGATCCCCATCGGCGTGCCTTTTTCGCCGCTCCCGTCTCGCATCGCGACGCTCTCCGGGAGCCTGGCTAGCACGCTGCCATGTCCGATGAGTTTGTCGCCCTTCACCAGAATAGTACATGGAATCTTGTGCCCAGGCCACCGGGTGTAAATCTGGTCAGCTGCAAGTGGATATTCAAGACAAAGCATTGTCCTGATGGTTCCATCGACAAGCATAAAGCTCGCCTAGTTGCTCGCAGGTTCTCACAATTGCATGGTATTGATTACGGCGATACCTTCAGTCCCGTTGTGAAGTCTGCCACGGTGCACTTGGTTCTCTCTCTCGTTGTGTCCCGCGGATGGACTCTCCGTCAAATTGATGTGAGCAACGCTTTCCTTCATGGATTCTTGACAGAGGAGGTCTATATGCAGCAACCGCCTGGTTTTGAAGATGCTCAGTACCCCAATCATGTGTGCAAGCTGCAGCGTTCCATTTATGGCCTGAAACAATCTCCCCGTGCCTGGTATGCTCGTCTCAGTGCTCGTTTGTTTCAGCTCGGATTCACATCCTCGAAGGCTGATACGTCCTTGTTTATCTTCTCCCGGGATGATGTTCAGATTTATATGCTCGTTTATGTTGACGATATTGTCATTGCCGGTTCTACACCAAGAGTTGTTGATCGTCTAGTACGGTCTCTCTCGGACAGTTTTCCCATCAAGGACTTGGGTCCCTTGGATTACTTTCTTGGCCTAGAAGCGTCCTTCAATTCCGGGGGCGTGACTGTGACACAACGCAAGTATGCATTGGACCTTCTGCATCATGTCAACATGGAGAATTGCATACCCACTTCCACGCCTCTAGTTCCTTCAGAGAAGCTTTCTCGTGATGGTGGTACACTGCTACATACTGATGATGCATTCCGGTATCGCAGTTTAGTTGGAGGGCTTCAGTACTTGACTCTCACACGGCCATATATCTCATTTGTTGTTAATAAGGTATGCCAGTTCCTCTCCCAGCCAACTGAGGTTCATTGGGAGGCGGTTAAACGCATCTTGCGATATGTGAATGGTACACTTGATACTGGCTTGTGTTTTCAGAAGTCCCGCTCTACTGGCATTAACATATTTACTGATGCGGATTGGGCTGGGTGTGTTGATGACAGATGATCCACAGGAGGCTTTACCATCTTTGTAGGACCGAACTTGATATCATGTAGTTCGAAAAAACGGCCTACAGTCTCGAGATCCAGTACCGAGGCTGAATACAAGGCATTGGCAAATGGAGCTGTTGAAGCGATTTGGCTAGAGTCTTTGCTTAAGGAACTTGGAGTAGTCAAGCAGCGCACACCCATATTATGGTGCGATAACTTAGGGGCAACATAACCCAGTTTTCCATGCTCGAACGAAGCACATAGAGATCGACTTCCACTTTGTGCGCGAGCATGTGAAAGTATAGAGATAGTAAACCTAGAGGGGGGGTGAATAGGTTTCTACAGATTTTAATTCTTTCTTTGCAATATAAGGCTTTGCGGAATATAACGGTGAGCCTAATGCAAACTAGGTGAAGCAACCTATATGAGGATACAACTAACTCGAGCACGAAGGCTCTCACAGGCAGTTAAATCACAAGTAAGGATTATGGTTAGAGATAACCGATAGCACGCGGAGACGAGGATGTATTCCCGTGTTCCCTTCTTTGCAACAAGGTACGTCACATTTGGAGGAGTGGAGGTCCCACGAAGGATTCCCCGCGCCACAAAGGCTCACCCTATTCTCCGGAGCCTATCCCACGAAGGAATAGCTCACTCACTTGTGGTAGACTTTGAGGTAGCCTCCAAACCTTCACAATCTTGCCCGGAGCAAATCCACGGCCCGGATGCTTCCGGACTCCTCTTGCCCACCTAGGGTTTCCAAGGAACCCTAGGAAGCAAGCTTCTCAATGAATACAAGGGGGAATGAGATTTGGCTTGGTAGAACGGTAGATCGGGTCCTCCTCTAATGATTCCCCGGAGGGATTTGAGTTTGAGTGGAGGAGGAGGGAGATCTGAGGCTTTTGGTGTTTCTAGCAATGGAGTAAGAGAGAGAAAGCTCAAGAACAGCTTGTAGTGTAGTGCCTAATCGTTCAGAGGTAGGAGAAGGCCTATTTATAGTGTTCTTCGAAATATGGCCGTTGGTCACTTGCCACATCAGCAGATTCGTCGAGGAACCCGGTCGACCAGATTTGGCGCCGGACAGGCCGGTCCACAGCCCGGTCAGACCGGGCCACAGACCGGGCCACAGACCGGGCCGGCCGGTTTCCAACCGGAGATGGGACCGGGTCTTGACCGGGCAGGCGTCTGAGGTTACTGGATGGCGCCTGGATGGCACAGGCGCAAAGGCCAGTTGCAGACCGGGCCGCTCGGTCTGGTGCCCGGTCCGACCGGGCCATGGACCGGAGCAGCCGGTCCAAACCGGGCTGGCGACCGGACGCTGACCGGAGGGCTTGCCCTTCTTTGCTTGGAACATGCCCGGATGGCACCGGTGCTGGGTCCGGTTGGTGACCAGGCTGTCCGGTGCCGGGGCCGGTCCGACCGGATCCGGGACCGGCCGAGCTCGAAAAACTTGCTAATTTTTCATCGAATTGGGGGGTCTCCCGTTGCCTTCTTGTTCCATTGCTACACCATCATACCTCTTTGGCTAATACCCGAAAGTCATCTTGTAGACATGTATTAGTCCAAATACTCTAGCACGGTGTCATAGATACCAAAATAATGGATAAGGGTAAAATACCCTTACAATCTCCCCCTTTTTGGTATACGATGACAAACAGAGCTAGAGTTACCTATAGATATTATGATAAGCTCTAAACCTTGATTCCATATAAGATATTACGACAGCTCCCCCATAATGTGTGCACTTGGAGAATTTGCGTTTGAATGCAAAGTGCACCATTTGTGGAATATGAGAAGCTCCCCAATATCTTTAGGAAACAAGCATGGTATGGACAAGTACATCAAGATATATAAGCATAAAGCATGATTATCCTAACATAGAGTAGCACACATAATAGTCGTCCATACATATCCATACATGAATTATTCAAAGTAGCAAATGGTTCTTGAGAAATCAAAGCAAACACGCACAAGCCATATAAAATCCAAATAAAGCAACTCCCATGGCTTGTGACAATCAAAGAACCCCATGGTCCTAGACTCTACTCTCTTCTCCCCCTTTGGCATCGGAACACCAAAAAGGCGAAGAAAAGAGGAGAGATGCTAGCGCCCCATCAATAGAACCCGTGCCCCGCGGATGGAGAGCTGCCATCACCATCCTCATCGTCATCATCTTCATCATCATCCTCGCCATTGTCATCCTCATCACCTTCATCCTCTTCATCATCAGCATCAGCAGTAGGTGCACGAGCAGGTCTAGGAGGAGGACCACCAAAGTACAAGGAAGGATCAAAGTTCTGGAACATCTCATCAGAAAGGAGAGGCATCTCCCAGTGTGGTGCGTGGACAGGCTCCAACTCAGGGCCAGGAGGAGGAACAGGTGCATTCCTAGTAGCCATGAACTCATTTTGGCACCTCCTTGTCTCTTGGTTCAAAGAAAGACTTTGATGTGCAACATCATTGGTATTTTTGCACATCTGCCATAAGCTATAGAAGAACCGCGAGACACCATGTTGTGGGCGCCTAGAGTAGCTGGAGCTAGCATGGTCATGGCGTTCCTTGGACCGGCGCTCGAGAGGCATCATGTCAGCAACTTCCGGTCTATCACCTTGGGCAGGTACCTTGAAAGCTTCCATCCCGACCCGCTCACCTTGAGTATTGAGAGGTGCGGGCACAACCTTGTTGATGAGCAGCTGAACGTACTCGGGCAAGATTAGGAGTCAACCGTTCGCGAACACGGCGCCGTAACTCACGATAGATGAGATCACAGCCATCAATAAGTTTCCGGTGCTCAGGGTGATAGTAGTACATCAAGTTCAGATGATATGCACGGCATTCACTTGTATCGCCGGACTTGCTGATGAGAGTCTCACGGAATAGCTTGGCAAGTAGAAGGTAGGAGTAGTACATGCCAGAGATGGTGGGAGGTCCAGGTGTGGGTTCCGGAGGATAGCAAAAGGCAATGTCCCCTCCGGTGAACTCTGCTGAGAATATATCTTGAAACCGGAAGCACGGCCTCCCCCAAACCCCAAGGCTTCACGGAAATCAAGATAGTTGCAAGTGTATTTCGTTTGCCGATCATCCAAGTCATAGTCCGAGCTGCATCATCATGGAAAAAGACTGTGCAGTGAAACTGTCTCACCAAGATTGGACAATAGCACCCATCAGTAGGTGTCAAGCACATAAGATCATACAACCCCATCCGCCTCAAGGTCTCAACCACAAAGCGAAACTTGGTGGCTTCATACATTCCAATGACATCCTTGATGGCCTTGGGCATAACAATGGTGCCTGTCTTCATGTTCTCTTGGGAGTTATAGTAGTCGTCCCACATGACTTGCTGTGTCTTGGTCCAGAAAAACTTATCTCCCCCTGTGTAAGTGGGTTCCTCAAAGCGATAGGGGTTGGACTCTCTGAGTCTTCTCCATGCACCAACATGTACATCACCAACATGGAACTCTGGCAGTACCTCATCACCATCCTGTGCTGCATGTTTATCTTTCCTCTTACTGGTAGATGTCTTGGTTCGGCCCCTAGCTGAGCTGCCACCAGTGGGCTGAGATGCACGACCACTAGTACGGTGTGGTGGAGGCGCTGCAAGCCTCCCTCTCATGGCGGTAGTGCCACGGTCCTCACCGCTCCAACTTCCTGTGAATCAGCAAAATAGAGCGAGGAGAGCAGGAGGGGTAAGTGTACATGTCATCAGTATATATGAGGAAGACAAAAGCATAGCCTATATCCAAGTGTTTCGACGAGATCATGCGAAAAAGCTGGGCGAGCCGGCGCAGGGGCCGGTCCGACCGGACGACAGACCGGACGAGCCGCTTGGCCATCCGGTTGACCGGGCGGTGCGCCGGACCAGCCGGTTGAGAGTCCGGTCGACCGGGCTGTAAACCGGGTCGTGCTGAGTTGTGATGTTAACCTAGAAATTCGACACAAAATCATGCAAAAACTCACAAACTTGAACATAGATTATACCAGGAGAGTGGACAATGTGCATAGGAGGGGTGTGACAGTCTAGATGGCATGAGGACTTAGTAACCCTAACCCTAACCCTAACTTTTCTCAACTTTCCTCAAAAATGGGCAATGGGAGAGGGAAAGCAAGAGGGAGAGGGATAGGGAGAAAGATTTACCCGAAGACATCGTCCTCTTTGCCCAAGTGAGCAGGAAGAACTTGGGAAGAAGGCTTGAGGACCAAATCCCCAAGATCTCCCAAAATAGCTTGAGAGGGACCAAATCCTTTGGTGAAGAGGCTTGAGAGATCCCGATCTATGGTTGTGTGAAGTTTGGGGAGAAACTAGTGGTGGGAAGTGCCTAGGGCGTGGTGGAGATGGTGGAGGCGGCGGCCATGGAGGTTTGAGAGGTGGGGGATAATGAGGAAGAAGATCCCCAAGGGGTATCCTCTCCCAAGACATAACAGCCCGCACGGCCGGTTGGGAGCCCGGTCGACCGGACCTGGCGCCGGCTGGTCCGGTCCAGAGACCGGTCCAACCGGGCCAGAGACCGGCCACCCAGTTTTGTCTCATTTTTGCCTCATTTTGCCCCTATGCTTTGTGTAAAAGTGTGTGAATGCTCAGATGATGACATGTACATATAGATAGATAGATGATGATGAGATGAGCATAGACATGGGATTGGAAAAACACAAGGTTCTCTAGGCATACCCATTTGAGAGAAAATCCAAACAAGATGTAAATAGCAACAATGGGTATGAGTCGAAATATATATATATATATATATATCAAGAATCATAAGTCATTTTGAAATGATTTTTGCAATAAGATCATTTGGCCTTATATAGTCAAATCAAGTTGTAATGAAGGCTCAATGAGGGGCGGGGGATTACTCCCCCTATGTGAAAGCGCAAATGTCATGAGACCTCGAAGAGACATGCTTGGGTCCATATAATGACATTGGGTCTATTTATGTTGCACACATAGGTATGCATCTTACCAAGACATGGTAGGATGACTATCCCCATATGTGCTATGCCTCTAAGCTAGATAGCAAGATAAATGCAAGAATATAGTGCAAGAAGTTAATCAATCCAAGTTTTTAGGATCAAGAATACCAAGTTCTCCTCTCAAGTTAACAAAGCGGGCTTCATCCAAAGGCTTAGTGAAAATATCCGCCAATTCGTAGGTTGTTCCCACATGAGTGAGATCAATATCCTTATTGGCAACATGATCACGTAGGAAGTGATGGCGAATGTCAATATGTTTGGTGCGACAATGTTGAACCGGGTTATTGGCGATCTTAATTGCACTTTCATTGTCACAAAGAAGGGGCACCGTACCAAGAGACACACCATAGTCTTTCAAGGTTTGCTTCATCCATAACAATTGAGTGCAACAAGATGCCGCGGATATGTATTCGGCTTCGGCGGTGGATAAAGCGGTGGAGTTTTGTTTCTTGGATGACCAACTCACCAATGACCGGCCAATAAATTGGCAAGCCCGGAGGTAGACTTCCGGTCAACCTTATCACCGGCCCAATCGGAATCCGAATAGCCAATGAGTTCAAAGGTTGACCCCTTTGGATACCATAGCCCGAGAGTAGGAGTGAGAACAAGGTATCTTAGAATCCGTTTGACCGCCATTAAATGGCTCTCCTTGGGAGCGGATTGAAAACGAGCACACATCCCTACACTTAGCATGATATCCGGCCTAGAGGCACAAAGGTAGAGCAAGGATCCTATCATGGAGCGGTATACCTTTATATCCACATCCTTCTCACCGTCACATGAGCCAAGTTGCCCCTTTACGGGCATGGGTGTCTTCATTGGGCTTGCATTGGTCATGTTGAATTTCTTGAGCATGTCCTTCACATACTTTTCTTGAGAGATGAAGGTGCCTTTTGCAAGTTTCCTCACTTGGAAGCCTAGGAAGAACTTCAACTCTCCCATCATGGACATCTCAAATTTCCTAGTCATCAATAGCTCAAAAGCTTTGTTATGATTGGGGTTAGTTCCACCAAAGATAATATCATCAACATATATTTGACATATAAATAAGCCACCCCCTTTAACCCGCTTGGTGAAAAGGGTGGAATCGACCAGTACCCATGCAAAACCCATCATGTAGTAAGAAATCCCTAAGGAACTCATACCAAGCACGTGGAGCTTGCTTGAGACCGTAGAGTGCCTTATGGAGTAAATACACGTGGTTGGGTCGGCATGGGTCTTCGAAACCGGGGGTTGAGCCACATATGCAGTTTCTTTTAGAGGACCATTCAAAAATGCACTTTTTACATCCATTTGAAATAGTTTGAAATTGTGGAAAGATGCAAATGCAAGCAAAAGACGAATAGCTTCAAGACGGGCTACTGGCGCAAAGGTATCCTCAAAGTCCATACCTTCTATTTGGGCAAACCCTTGCGCCACTAACCTTGCTTTGTTTCGTATGACAATGCCATTCTCATCTTGCTTGTTCTTGAATACCCATTTGGTCCCAATAACATTGATGCGATGATCCTTGGGTCTCTCAACTAGAGACCATACTTCATTACGAGTGAAACACTCCAATTCTTCTTGCATAGCAATTACCCAATCTGGATCAACCAAGGCTTCATGTACCTTGAGTGGTTCAAAACTAGACACAAAAGCATGGTGTTGACAATAAGTGATAAGTAATGCATGGTGTCTACGAGTTACCACTCCTCTTGAGATGCTACCAAGGACTTGATCTACTTTCATGTCACTTGCCCTTGTAGCGGCCTTGATCTTCCGAATGGTTCCTTCATGATCAATGAATTCATCTCTTGCTAGTGCTTGAACATGAGGGATCACTTGAGCTTGATCATGAGTTGAAGATGTTTCTTGATCATCATCATGGTCTTGCTCCGTGGAATGAGGACTTTCTTCTTGTTCTTCGGAATGTGACTCATCTTGAGTGGAGGATGGTTCTTGATTTGCACTTGATGGTTCGGCTTGAGTTGAGCTAGGCTCCACTTGAGCCGTGCTTGATACTTCTATTCCATCATCTTGGTCATCATCATGAACTTCCATGGGCCGAATGTGTCCAATGCCCATATGCTTGATGGCATTAGATGGATCATCATCATTACCTGCAACACATGGAACAACTTGCTCCACTTGGGAGCCATTATCCTCCAAGAACACCACGTCACAAGATACTTCAATAGTCCCAGTGGACCGGTTGTAGTACCTATAGGCGTGAGAGTTCTCCGCATAACCAACAAATATGCCCTCTATAGTTCTAGTTTCAAATTTACCGAGCTTTCCTTTGTTGTTCTTAACAAGACATTTGCATCCAAAGACACGAATATACGTGACATTAGGCTTGTTACCGGTAAGAAGCTCGTATGGAGTTTTGTTGTGGAGGGGACGGAGGAAGAGCCGGTTGGAGTAGTGGACGGCCGTAGAGATGGCTTCTCCCCAAAAATTGTGGGGTGAGTTGAATTCACTCAACATGGTTCTTGCCATCTCAATGATAGTCCGGTTCTTCCTTTCAACAACACCATTTTGATGAGGGGTGTATGGCACCGAAAACTCATACTTGATGCCCTCATCATCAACAAACTCTTGCATAGTATAGTTCTTGAACTCGGTGCCATTGTCGGTCCTAATCTCCTTGATCTCGGATTCATATGTACGTTGAGCTTTCTTGGCGAAGGTGATGAACTCTCTATGTGTCTCATCCTTAGACTTAAGGAGAAAGACCCAAGAGTATCTTGAGTAATCATCAACAATGACAATTCCATACTTGCTTCCACCAAGAGTATCATAATGTGATGGCCCAAAGAGATCCAAATGAAGGAGCTCCAAAGGCCTAGATGTGGTGACAATACTCTTGATAGGATGTTTCTTCTTGAGTTGTTTTCCGGCTACACATGCACTTGCATACACGATCTTTCTCAAAAGAAATGCCGGTTAGTCCAACAATGTGCTCACCCTTTAGGAGTTGTTTAAGATTTCTCATGTTAACGTGACCAAGGCGGCGATGCCACAACCATCCTTCATCATGCTTGGCCGCCATTAGACATGTGGAGAGAGAGGGGCTCTCTTTCGAGAGGTCAACCACATAAAGGTTGTTCTCCACATGTCCAACAAGGACCAATTTGAGATTGTCACTCCTAAAGACTTGCACATAATACTTAGTAAAATATGAATTGTAACCGGCATCGGCAAGATGATATATAGAAAGTAAGTTATAACCAAGGTATTCAACAAGCATGACTGTCTCAAGGCACAAGTCCTTAGAGATTGCCACCTTGCCATACCCAAGTACCTTTCCCTTTGAGTTGTCACCAAATGTGATGCTTGACTTCTTGTTGATATCCTCAATAAATTGATCAAGCACACCTCTTCATCCGGTCATATGATTGGTGCATCCACTATCAAACACCCATTTTGGACCACCGGAGGCATACCCCTACAAAATCAAGTAGAGGATTTAGGAACCCATCAATTAATGGGTTCCTTTGCAATGGCAACAATATCTTTTGGTACCCAAATTGAGTACTCTCTATAAGCATAGCCATTAGGAGGGCCAACATAGTTAGCATAAACATCACCATAATAATCAACAAATAATGCATAGTGATCGTTTGGCCCCGTGCGGTCACCACTAGTGGCTTTTCCCCTTGAGGCTTTGCCATTATTAGTGACCTTCTTGTTCCTATCTTGAGCGGGTTTCTCCTTGTTGTAGTTCTTCTTCTTGTGAGACTTGGGAACATATCCAAGTCCAAACTTTTGATTGTTTGACCTTTGCTTACTCAAGAGGTCATCCAATCCCATCTTGTTCTTGGCGGTGGTGAACTTTGCAAGTTCCTTTGTTAACCTAACATTTTCCTCAAGAATAGATGCATGCTCACAAGAGGATTCATTAGGATGATAGTCGAGACCATATTTAGTCACCAAGGATTCAAGATATGCATTGGTCTCAACATGCAAAGAGAGTTCCTCTTGTAAACGAACATGTTCCTCAACAAGCTTAGCATGCTCACTAGTAAAAGATGTAGGGTAATGACACGTCTCCGACGTATCGATAATTTCTTATGTTCCATGCTACATTATTGATGATATCTACATGTTATATGCACACTTTATGTCATATTCATGCATTTTCTGGAACTAACCTATTAACAAGATGCCGAAGAGCCGATTCTTTGTTTCTGCTGTTTTTGGTTTCGTAAATCCTAGTAACGAAATATTCTCGGAATTGGACGAAATCAACGCCCGGGGTCCTATTTTGCCACGACGCTTCCGGAAGACCGAAGGAGAGTCGAAGTGGGGCCACGAGGTGGCGTAACACCGAGGCGGCGCGGCCCGGGCCCCGGCCGCGCAGACCTATGGTGTGGGCCCCTCGTGCCGCCTCTTTACCCGCCCTTCCGCCTAAATAGCCTCCGTCGCGAAACCCCCGATGACCGAGAGCCACGATACGAAAAACCTTCCGGAGACGCCGCCGCCGCCAATCCCATCTCGGGGATTCTGGAGATCTCCTCCGGCACCCCGCCGGAGAGGGGATTCATCTCCCGGAGGACTCTTCACCGCCATGGTCGCCTCCGGAGTGATGAGTGAGTAGTTCACCCCTGGACTATGGGTCCATAGCAGTAGCTAGATGGTTGTCTTCTCCTCATTGTGCTTCATTGTTGGATCTTGTGAGCTGCCTAACATGATCAAGATCATCTATCCTGTAATACTATATGTTGTGTTTGTCGGGATCCGATGGATAGAGAATACTATGCTATGTTAATTATCAAGTTATTACCTATGTGTTGTTTATGATCTTGCATGCTCTCCGTTATTAGTAGAGGCTCGGCCAAGTTTTTCCTCTTAACTCCAAGAGGGAGTATTTATGCTCGATAGTGGGTTCATGCCTCCATTAAATCTGGGACGATGACGAGAAAGTTCTAAGGTTGTGGATGTGCTTTTGCCACTAGGGATAAAACATTGATGCTATGTCTAAGGATGTAGTTATTGATTACATTACGCACCATACTTAATGCAATTGTCTCGTTGTTTTGCAACTTAATACTGGAAGGGGTTCGGATGATAACCCGAAGGTGGACTTTTTAGGCATAGATGCATGTTGGATAGCGGTCTATGTACTTTGTCGTAATGCCCAATTAAATCTCACTATATTTATCATGTCATGTATGTGCATTGTTATGCCCTCTCTATTTGTCAATTGCCCGACTGTAATTTGTTCACCCAACATGCTTTTATCTTATGGGAGAGACACCTCTAGTGAACTGTGGACCCCGGTCCATTCTTTTATACTAAAATACAAATCTGCTTGCAATACTTGTTCTTTACTTGTTTTACGCAAACAATCATCTTCCACACAATACGGTTAATCCTTTGTTACAGACAAGCCGGTGAGATTGACAACCTCATTGTTTCGTTGGGGCAAAGTACTTTGGTTGTGTTGTGCAGGTTCCACGTTGGCGCCGGAATCTCTGGTGTTGCGCCGCACTACATCCCGCCGCCATCAACCTTCAACGTGCTTCTTGACTCCTACTGGTTCGATTAAACCTTGGTTTCTTACTGAGGGAAACTTGCCGCTGTACGCATCACACCTTCCTCTTGGGGTTCCCAACGGACGTGTCAACTACACGCATCAGGGAACTAGCATGCTTTTCAACAACAATGGGATCCTTCATTGATTCAAGTGCTTTCATGTAGGTTTCTTGGAGTAGGTCATGATTCTCTCCAAGTTTCTTGAGCTCATCCTTTACAAGCTTGTTAGCTCTTTCAAAGTGGTCAAGATCCCTAGTGAGAGAAGCATGAGCAACTTCAAGTTCCTCCTTTGAGGTATGGAGCACTTGAGTCAAAGATTGAGCCCTATCAATAGTTTCTAGGTCCTTAACTTTATCAAGTTCATAAGTTTCAATTTGTTGCTTAAGGCCTTGAGATATGCACCTTTCGGTTTTTAGCTCTTGTCTTAGGAGATTGAATCTCCGTTCCTTTTCATCCAATTGATATTCTAATTCCTCAATGGACTCATCCTTTTCCTTGAGTGAGTCCATCAAGAAATCAAACTTGACAAGAGCTTCACCACGAAGGGTGCATCTAACATCATAGAGTTCCTTAAGCACAATTAATTCTTCTTGATTTTCGTTTTCATCATCAAGGACACTAGATAGGGAAGGTGGAGGTTCCATTACCTTGGTTTCCCTTGCCATAAGACAAGAGCCAACGATTGTAGATGAGGAAGAGTCATCGGAGTCATCATCTTGAGCTATTCTTGCCATGAAGGAAGAACCAACATCATTCTCCGTGGAGTAGTCCTTGGAGTAGTCATATGTGAAGAGTGACCCGGGCTTGGAGAAAGCCAAGCCGGCCACCCCGGCCTCCTTCTCCTCATCTTCATCTTCATCATCGGACAAGTACTCGGCTCCAACAAAAGCTCTTCCCTTGTTCTTCTTGAATCGATCGTTGATTGGATTTGGCTTCAATCTTGGCTTGACCCCTTTGATGAATCTTGGCTTGTCTACCCTTTTCTCATAAGGGCACTCATTTGCAAAGTGGCTATCTTCATCACAATTGTAGCAAGTTCTCTTCTTCTTGTTGTCATTGAGGAGCATTGGAAACTTTGCCTTGTATTTCTTGGCAAAGAAAGCAAAGTCGGTAGCCATGTCACTAGTTGAAGTCATCTCTTCTTCTTCTTCTTCTTATTCAATTTCATAGTCTTGTTTGCTCCCATGATTGGCCCTAGCTTTGAGAGCAAGGTTGTGTGACCCTTCATGGTTGTGCGAGGCTTCATCCACACGGTTCATTGCCATGAGCCTCTTTCCCGCTTTGGCCATGTTTTCATTGGCGGCCACATAGGAGACGAGATCATCGGAGTTGAGATCGGCACTCTTGGTCATGATTTGCAAGTTGAGTGCAAGGTTGGTGTCTTCTTGCTTGACGGCAATCATAGCAATGACCTTGGATTTTATGAATGCTTCATTCATCTCGAAGCCATCATTGTACTTCTCAACACCAAGTCCCTTGACCCTTACTCTAAGAGCACCAAGCCTAGCATAGGCATCGGATACGGATTCTCCATCTCGAATCATGAACTGGTGGGCCTCTTGCTTTGCGGTCTCATAAAGAGCTGATTGGATCAAATCGGTTCCCTCTTGGAGTACTATGATCCGATCCCACAACTCTTTAGCGGAGACAATGTCATCGACTTGATCAAGGAGCTTGCGGTTGATGCCACTTCTAATCTTGTCACGTGCGGAGGCATTGAGTTGACGGTTGTAGAACTCGGTGGAGGTCAACCGAGTAGGATCTTGTGGCTCCCGATGTCCATGAACAATGAGCTCCCATAGCTCCACACTGCAGCTGCGAATATGAGATTCCATAGCAGATTTCCAATGTGGAAAGTGAGTTCCATCAAAATGGGGAACGGTTCCACTATGGTTTATATGAGGCATGGGTGAAGTGTTTTTGGGATAGTCATGGTTAACTTCATGGAAATTCCCTAGCGAGGCCAAGGCCGTACTAGGAGGAGGTCCACTAGTTAATTTCTTAAGCATGGAAGACATTTCTGTCATTTGGTTTTGTAGCTCATCCTCCTTTTTCTTCTTCTCGACATCATATGCCAATAATCTAGATTTCATCTCTTTAACCGAAAGGTTAGAGTCGTCATCTAGACCCTCGAAGAGTTTATCCATCTCACTCTTAAGGCGGTGAAGCCCTTAATAAGAGTCCAGGCTCTGATACCGATTGAAAGTATAGAGATAGTAAACCTAGAGGGAGGGTGAATAGGTTTCTACAGATTTTAATTCTTTCTTTGCAATATTAGGCTTTGCGGAATATAACGGTGAGCCTAATGCAAACTAGGTGAAGCAACCTATATGAGGATACAACTAACTCGAGCACGAAGGCTCTCACGAGCGAGTTAAATCACAAGTAAGGAGTATGGTTAGAGATAACCGATAGCACGCGGAGACGAGGATGTATTCCCGTGTTCCCTTGCTTTGCAACAAGGTACGTCACGTTTGGAGGAGTTGAGGTCCCACGAAGGATTCCCCGCGCCACGAAGGCTCACCCTATTCTCCGGAGCCTATACCACGAAGGAATAGCTCACTCACTTGTGGTAGACTTTGAGGTAGCCTCCAAACCTTCACAATCTTGCCCGGAGCAAATCCACAACCCGGATGCTTCCGGACTCCTCTTGCCCACCTAGGGTTTCCAAGGAACCCTAGGAAGCAAGCTTCTCAATGAATACAAGGGGGAATGAGATTTGGCTTGGTAGAACGGTAGATCGGGTCCTCCTCTAATGATTCCTCGGAGGGATTTGAGTTTGAGTGGAGGAGGAGGGAGATCTGAGGCTTTTGGTGTTTCTAGCAATGGAGTAAGAGAGAGAGAGCTCAAGAACAGCTTGTAGTGTAGTGCCTAACTGTTCAGAGGTAGGAGAAGACCTATTTATAGTGTTCTTCGAAATATGGCCGTTGGTCACTTGCCACATCAGCAGATTCGTCGAGGAACCCGGTCGACCGGATTTGGCGCCGGACAGGCCGGTCCACTGCCCGGTCAGACCGGGCCACAGACCGGGCCGGCCGGTTTCCAACCGGAGCTGGGACCGGGTCTTGACCGGGCAGGCGTCTGAGGTTACTGGATGGCGCCCGGATGGCACAGGCGCAAAGTCCGGTTGCAGACCGGGCCGCTCGGTCTGGTGCCCGGTCCGACCGGGCCATGGACCGGAGCAGCCGGTCCAAACCGGGCTGGCGACCGGACGCTGACCGGAGGGCTTGCCCTTCTTTACTGGAACATGCCCGGATGGCACCGGTGCTGGGTCCGGTTGGTGACCGGGCTGTCCGGTGCCAGGGCCGGTCCGACCGGATCTGGGACCGGCCAGGCTCTGAAAAACTTGCTGATTTTTCGTCGAATTGGGGGGGTCTCCCGTTGCCTTCTTGTTCCATTGCTACACCATCATACCTATTTGGCTAATACCTGAAAGTCATCTTGTAGACATGTATTAGTCCAAATACTCTAGCACGGTGTCATAGATACCAAAATAATGGATAAGGGTAAAATACCCTTACAGCGTGTTGCAGCTGGAGTGATCAGCTAGCTGATGTATTTACTAAACCAGCTACCCAACATATGTTAGACCGTTTTAGATCCAATCTGAATCTTGTATGTAAAAGTTCAGATTGAGAGGGAGTGTTAAATACGGTCTGTATAGGAAGTCGTGGGTAAGCCCTCTTAGTTCAGGTTATAAACTATTGACACAAAGGTTAACTGAGAGAATAATTTTTTAGTATTTATCAGATTATTAATGTGTGGATGGTTATTACTTACATAAGGTACATATCATAAGTTCATAACTCTACTGTAAATAACACATTTATATGAATGCGATCTAGCCTGTTTGGAAGTGGGATCTGCATATTATGCTACAACCAATACAAATTGTACCTTTTAATTGACTGAGAGTTTACCAGGCAGCCATTAGTCAGGGCTTAAAGTGCTACACACATTAAAAATATCATGTTACTAGCCATCAGCAGAGATCGAGGGTGTCGTCCTGATGATTGTGATCGTGGTGGACGCCCATATCTCAACAGCAGGTGGGTGCGGGTGTCCTCAGCCCAAGTTGAGCGTCCTTGCCGGCGATCTCTCCGTTTTTAACGCGTCCTGGAATAGCATCAAATTTATGCCTGCTACTTTTATCTTTGATCTACAGCTTAGTGTGCTTAGTGTTCTCTGTTAAAATATCTTCAAGGTATATGATGTCTTTGTTTCACTTATTGGTAATTTGTGGCTCATTGAAAAGTATGCTGATAAACTCGCCAATTAAGAGAATGTGGTTTGATGTGATTTTCCGATTCTCTATCTTTTCTCATCAGTAGGTCCATATAGAAATAAGCGTGGTATTTCATCTGCATACATAGGAATGAAGTCCTTGAATTGGTTTTGCATTGATGGATTATCACTTACCAGAATATAGCTTCCAACCCTCAGACAATGACTTATTATTTTAGTTCTTTGTCCTAGAATAGGAATGCTATATATCCAATTATTTGATCCGTTTGAAACTCTGAATAATATAGTACAATTTCTTTGTAACTGATTTACTAATGCAATCTTTATTGCTTTCATTCGTACCTGGAAAATCCAAGTCTCAGTCTCATTTTCAGATGCCATTTGGCTAGCTGGGGCTCCCCTTACTCTTAGCATATCTGTCGTTCTCTGTGCCGCTGCTAGGAGGCCCGGGCGGCGTTGCGTTCATCTCCACTTCCTTCGTGATGGAGCGATAATATTTCCTCCCCTTCTTTGAATTGAGGACAAACTGTTTTTGTCTTTCTTGGATGTTATGGTGACCCCAGCATGGCCCTATGGAATCAGGGCTGGAGTATCCTTACATGGTTGGCTCGGTGTGCAGATCTGTTGTGTAGTTTTCGTTTCTCTCATGGATGGATTATACAACATTTGATAGATTATTTTTAGGTACTATTATGTTCGACAGTCCCCTGGTTCTAAATCAAAAAAAAAATGGTGTATTGTGCTTAAGAGCATCTCCAGTCGCGTCCCCCAAAGCGTCCCCAAAGCAATTTGGGGCGTGCCGGACCAAAAAACGGTTCCAGCCGCGTCCCCCAAAGTCCAATTTTGTCTGGCGCGCCCCGATACAGTGTCCGGTGCCCCGAGCCCGTCCCCGCCCCACAGGGGACGCTCCGGGCACGCCGGATACAACGAAAAGCGAGGCGAAGCGAGGCGGGCCCGACGAGTCAGCGACTCATTTAAGTTTGGACCTAACCGTCGCCTACCTCGCGGCGGAAGGTATTCGCGCGTAGTGACACACGACGGCATCTTTGCCTTAATGGTGACGGAGGGGCAGGCGAGACGTCTTGTCGGTGCTGCCGAGCCTCCACGAGTCGCCGGCGTTCGCACGCCACCACCCGTTCCCGCGCTTTCTTTCCGCATCTTCTCGCCTCTTCCCGCACTTTCTTCCCGACGCCGGCGTCTGTAGAAGGCCCTCCCGGCTCAATGGCAGCCACCACAGCCGCCGGCACCCCTTTCTCCACCACAAGCACAGTCCTCGTAGCTCCACCGTCGTCTCCTCCACCACCAGTTGGCAATGGCGAACCGCCCCGGCGATGGCCAGTTCCCTCCACCGTCGTCTTCTCCAGCACCACCTCCACCATCGGATTCACAGTTTGGCATCGACGTTGCCGCCCGTGAAGAGCGACATCGGCGAGGGATGGAGAATTACCGTGCACATCGTCAGCAGCGGCGGGGAGGCACTCGAGCTGCAGGCCCGCCAGCAGCGTGAGGCAGCGCACGCAGCGGATGTAGCGGCGTTCAATGCCCCTGGCCCCGCAACTGCCGAGAGCGCGGCGGCAGCAGCGTGGCAGGAGGAGGCGATGGCGGACACCATTGCGGCATTCGACGCCTCCACGGAAGGGGAGGCGCGGCGGCGTCGGACGGAGGAGATGAGCCGACGGTGGGATGATGAGCGTCGGCGCCAGCGCGAGGAGCGGGACGCGTAGTACCGTGAACGGCGGGTGGCGATCGAGCGCCGGCGGCGGGAGTCGCTCGAGCGCCAGCAGCTGGCGGCGGAGGAGCGTCAGCAGGGAGAGGCGGCGCTGGCGGCAACGGAGGCGGCCTAGAGGAGGCGGTTGGACGAGTTGGCAGTGGAGGCCGACGCGTTGGCGGCGGCGATGATGGAGGCCCCAACGGATGAGGAGGAGGCGCCAATGGAGGAGGAGGAGTCCGAGGCGGAGGAGGAGGAGACTGAGGTGGAGGAGGACGACGACGTCGAGTTCGCGTGGTCCGACGACGACGGGCCGCACCCGGACGAGACGACCGATCAGCAACGCGCGCTTGTCGAGTCCTTCGAGTCGGAGAAGAAGCTCCAGGACGACGCCCGTGCCCGCGAAGAGGCACAGATTCATCGCGTCGTCGAGCTCTCCCTCCAGGCGGCGCAGCAAGGAAGGGCGAATGTCGACCCGCTGCTGGAGCAGCAGCGTCTGGCCACCGCCCTACGCATGGAGAGGCGGCGCGCGCAGCAAGAGCTGCGTCAGAGGGGAGGCGACGACGGGGCGGGGTCATCGAACGCACCGTCGAGCGGTCAGTAGGCTAGGTTTAGATAAAATCTAGCCGTTTTCATTCAAACTTTGTAATATATAATCAAATTTGAATGAAAATCTTTATTTTCGTGCACTAATATTCATTTGGGGAGGACGTTTGGGGGACGCGACTGGGAAGCGACGTCCCCCAAACACGGCACGAACAAAACACGTCCCCCAAACGCTCAATCCGGCGCAGTTTGGGGGACGTTTTGGGGGACGCGACTGGATATGCTCTAATATGGGTAGGATTATCAAAAGAATGGAAACTATAAAATGTGCTCAGTTCATTCATGTGATTTGGAAGTAAATGATTTGACGCCACTCTGTATGTACCAGCCTAGCAGAGTTTTGTATGGAAGCAGCAAGGTGAAGGACACACTGAAGTGCAGCTGAGTCGGCGGCAAGCATGGCGACCTCGGCGTGAGGCTACAGTCCAGCCAGCGCCAGTTGGTTGTGCTTCTGTACACGACAAGCCTGTGACGTCAAAGATGAGGGTACGGTGTTTCTGATTTTTATGTCTGCACCTTCCTATGCACTCTTCACACCTTCATGTCTCTGATGTCTCGTGGTCATTCCCAGTGCTTGACAACCCAAAGTTTGCCATGGCTGTTGCCTTGCATGATCGGATTCAATGTTGTTTCTACTAGCTGATTTGTTTGTGTCTGTTGTCATTGTCAAAGTATGCTAATTAGCTTGGGTTTCCTGTGAGAAGTACTGCTTAATGCACCCACCAATGGCGAGAGAACTTTTGTTTGCTGATTTATCAGCTGGGATTTTATAAGCAAGAAAATGATATGTAAAAGTTGTATTCTTGCCATATATGCAGATACATACTGGGCAGCATGTTTTCATGGGCTATTTGTTTTTACCATTTTTCTAATCTACTTACCATTGGTAAATACAAATTTACTTCATGGATTCGGTACCGCATGAAGTTGAATTTGCGGGATCGTAACATATGAGCCAACGGAGGTATTGCATATAGATGCCAGTGTAGGCTTTCTTAACAATATGTCACTTTTAGTGCATTCAGATTTTGGCAGCAATTGTATCCACTCTCTTACCTTAGTATGCAAGTAAATAGTGGTAGATAAGAAACTTTTATATGCTTAAGGATTTAAAATTATAAAATTGGTAGCTTCAGGAAAATGCTTTCCCCAATACTTGGAAGAAAGAATGCTACGTGCTACTGCTAATATAACGACTAAACATATTCTTTGAAAGCTAAAATTGCATTGCTTTGTCTTGGATGTTTTTGGGTCAGTTTGCCTACCAAATTTTGTACAACTTTTGTTCCCAGTTTCGCTCTCAAGGGCTATCTATGCTTACCAACTGTTCTGTAGACCGATAGATGCATGTTATATTGCACTGTAATATTTTGTTGGTAGCTTTTTGATGTTTGTTTTCTTCAGTCCGTATAATGTTAAAAGAACCCATGCATGATGGATGCTTTTGTGCATTCTGAGATCATCATTAGGCTACTGTTAATCGCCATGGTTCAACTGCAAATTATTGGTTGTCCCTAAAAACATAATCATCATGCTTCCGTCCTTACAATGTTGGATTTCATAGACATATTCAGAAATGTTTTTGTTTGAGGTAAATGAACTATGGTTATACCCCCTTGGTATATTGCCGTATCTTATGCATGTTTTAATAATTTTGTAACTACGAGAGAATCTTCTACGCGTTAAGATTTGATTGAACATTTATTTCCCCTACTTTTGTCAGACCGTTCGTCATATCAAACTTTAAGATCGTCCACACATTTTCATCATGAAAACTGAAGGATTAAATAGTCCGAATCTCTCATATTATCATCAAACTAGGTGTTGTGCTTATGTTTTGCTTTGTTCCATAACCAGGTAGATATTTTTGTTATATGTGATGGGGTTTACCAATTAAATGTCATTGGTGCTGTTTTGGTAGAGGGTAAGAATGATGGTTTTATAATTCATCTCCATAAGATTGGTTTGTATCACTTGACATTATTTTCATCATGTTCCAAAATTTCATGGTGTGTCACTTTGACTCGAGATGGTGTTTAAGTGTGAAGTCAGAATACAAACTCCATTGTGTTGACAAGGCTCTGCCAGACTCCACCAGGTAGCTCACATATTTGAGTGGATGGCATACCGTAGTGGCAAACCTTTCCCAGATAAGATGTACTTCCCTGTCCCAAAATATGTAACGTTTTCGTAGGCTAAAATAGCCTACAAAAATGCCATATTTTGGGATGGAGGCCGTTTTAATTTACAGTGCTAATCTTGTTTTGTCTTTGGTTTTTTTGGTCTCAGACGGAACGAGGATGAGGTTCATATGTTTCTCAAGTACAAGGAATCCACGTACCGGGGGACTGTTTCGGGAAGATATTAGAGTGCAGCTTATTGCTTGTGCATCTCCATTTGAGTTCTGCAACACATAGGGTGTCTTCATGCTAAACTAGGTCCAAATGCACTTGTGTTGTGAGCAAGAAATTCTGAACACCTGTGAAGTGTGCGATAACGTGATCTGGTTATGCATTGCTTTTTAGTATCATCGCCCAACTCAACAACCTGTGTGTAAATTCTGGTGCAGGACACAACCTCATACTGAACATAGATTACATTTCGGTGATGGCAGTGGAGGCCGGCGTGCTATCCCAAAGGATGAATGAGGTGAAGTGTTTATGGTGGAGGCACAGTTATATTCATATATGAGAAGGCTTTAGCTTGACGAAGGGACTTCTAAATATTTCGAATATGGGTGTTTCTTTACTTACTATGATGCATATATTCTTGATGCAATGTAGATGAGATTGGAGATTGGACCAAATGTTGTAATTTTGAGGAGATATTTTAGCTTATTGTTCCTATTTTCCATCATTGGAAGAAAATAGTACATGTCAATTATTTCTTTTTTATTTTCAATTGTCCATTCTCTGCGTTTAATCTGTTGAGATCGAAAATGAAACTAAGTATAAAATCGTTTATTCTGTAGTGATGCTGTCTTCGTACTTCCATTCTTCTCATGTACCTCCGTTCTTCTCATGTTCAAAATCTTACTGATAAAGCCTAGGAAAATTATGTTATGATGGATTGTAGTGTTAACAAGGAAGAAATCCACTTAGTCAACCTATATTGCAAACCAGATATTGACGGCCCGGCGAAGCGCGCTTGCCACACTAGTCCATTATGGCTCCATGCATAACGGGACTCCAACGTAGCAGCAAACCCATAGCAATTCCCAACTCTGACACATTTTGAGAACCAACCCATGTTTAGGTGGTTAAGAGGAAGGTGTTACTCTCATCCCATTATTCGAGTTTAAATTGATAAAAGCAGAACATTCCAGTGGGAGACGATATTTCTGTTGATAGCGAAGTATTCGTGGTGATTTCGTCAATCTCAATACACGCGAAAACAAATTTCTTTTAGTCAGTCTCAGAGGTGGCAATAGGGAGTGTGGGCGCATATATTCATAGGAATGAATGTTATGTGTATATTTGTGAGCATCTTGTGTATCATAAAAAGGAAGACTCTTGCACATTTTTTTGTTGAATCAGCCCGACATAGTGCCTTTCTTACTCATGATTTGTACGTAGTAGTTAATTCATTATTTATATAACAATTTTTTGGCGAGAAGATGATTGTATTTTTTGCAGAATATACGGTTCAAATAAAATTATTCATTTATATCACGAAAGACTTATTTTTCCACGGGATGCGAAAGGAATGGAAGGCAAATTCTTATTCTCTCAACAGACGTTATTTCCTAACTTCTATTCTCGGTCATTTCGAAGGGGATTTATCGCACCAGCAACCACCATCATCCTTATGGCACTGCCCAGCACTGTGCGTGTCTCGCTGGCAAGCACGATTACAATCTACAGCTTCGCATCCGCCGGGGAACTTGTAGGGTTCGCGGTAGATTTCCAAACCTATACAGACAAAAATACATAAAAATTTGATTGTCTTTGAAAACCATGTATATATTTACATATGTACCACGGCACAAGAAGTGAGCTAATTATAAAAACACGGACATTTATAAACCAGGTTCTTAGATGCGTACCACAGCAGATTGAATAACTTGAGTAAGCAATTGATATTTACAGTACGAGGCATATCAATTGTGAACTAGACGATTGGGATAAAGATTAATTAACATACTGCAACATATAATAAAACGAAAAAAATACTTGCAATTCTTAACTGGATGATCGAATTTTAAGTAAACTTCGTTTTTGCGTCAAAACTAAAACGGAGTAGTCCGCGTCAACAATGTATAGAGTTCTACATGATTTGAAGTCCTACGTCTATTACAAATAAGGTGCACACATTTTTCAGATAAATACATCTTCGATACGAAGGGTTTAGACAAAACTAAGAGCAACCGATGAATACATCTTTGTTGAGATAGAAAATATGATTCAGATTTTTCTGTAATAGATAAGCTGCGGTAGACGGAAAAATACCTATGTTCCTTCCTAATGCTTGGCTCGTCAAAAAGGAGGTTGAGATCATCAAAAGAGCCATCAAGCAAAAAACCTTTGCGTTGATCTGGATGAGAGCCATGAAGAAGTTGTTTAGTACTATTTCCTTCTCCTATTCTTCTTTTCGTCGTGCTTATGGTTCCTTACGCTGTCGTTTATATAGAGGCAGGACGGACTCTAGGAGCATCAATTTTCGTTGTTTTATTCCTTTGCTGCATTAGGGTTTCCTTTGTATGGTACTACCTAATAATTAATTGAGATTCTCCATTATACGCACATCACGGAATATTCTATGGATAAGGATTTATTGGTCCAAAAATTCCATGCGAAATTAATTAGTATATTCCATAAAAACATTATTATGACCTTTATTGACTCCTAAAAATAACATACGGAATTAGTAGTATTCCATAACGAGATTATGGCATTTTCTTGCATCATAAAACCTTCTTGATTAATCTTCCTTAACAACATTATGGCATTTATTGACTCCCAAATTACAAAGGAAAATAATTAGTACTATTCCGTTTATTGATTTTTTTTAGATATATTCCGTTTATTGATGGAGGGTCATGGACTAGGTGTATCGTGTTTATTTGCAGTCCAATCCCATTTGCTTGTTTAGTTGTTTAGTACAGTAGTTGTTTTGTTGGTTGGCAATCATGGGCTTTGTGACTAAGAAACAGACCCAGGAACAAATGCGTCCTTGAATTACCTCAAACGTCTTGCAGAATGACGGTTCAACATCAGAGACATGAAAGGCATTATCCACAAATAGGTGTTGATGTACTCATATTACAGAGACTATTCAACGTATTGTGAAGCAATCCCTAAAAAAAACGTATTGTGAAGCAATCAACATGATCCATCTCATCAGTCCACTGCTTTCTTATAATTAAGACTTGAGACGTTTTTTTTGTTGCTTGATGCCCCATATTTTTATACCTTACCTGATTTCACCATCCCCTATAAAAAAACCCTGATTTCACCAATGAGCAGGGAGTAGGACGAAGATATACAAAATGAAGTGCATAATTACTTGGAGCAGAGATGAACCAATTCAACATTTTCATGTAACATCAAGGAAAATTATGGCAGCACAAAATGCGTTGCTCTGTTTTCATCAATATAGTGAAACAACTTTGAATTAATAGTAGTAGATTGATGATGATCCCAAGCAAGTTTCCCGTTAATATAACCAATTTACTGAAGAAGCCTGAATAACAGTTTAGTCTTGTGTACAGAGTATAGAAACTACTTACCTACGTTGAGGCAACATAAGTACACTTTTTTCCTGAAACATATGATTTTTTACATCATAGCAACTGGTAGCCATGATAACCAGTAGAAGGCATCATCTTATTTTTTTGGAAGGTCCAGCAGTTTGCTGGCTTCCATGTACTAGCAGCTAGAGTAAAAATACAAAGATCGCGAAAAGGCAAGGAATGACCGAAAAGGGACTAAGAAAAGGAATTAGAAAAGACTGAAAACAAGGTACAGGGCGGTTCCCGCATCAGTTTTCTCAGGGCTTTGGCACCGGCAAAGGCCCACCACAGTGCTTCGTCTCTGATAAAGAAGGCAACCTGGTGAAATGATGTTTCTTTGTTCTGGAAAATCCTGGCATTTCTTTCGCGCCAGATCGTCCAGGACACAAGATGAACAAGACATCAGTACTGTCCGGATATGCAGAAACATAATAAACGGCAGTCCCCAATTTCAGAAGATTGTCTTTGGCTACACCAAATTCAGCTCTTTTTTCCGCATGTGCCTGTGAAACATAATTCAAGCAACAATAGTCCGTTTGCAATTAAACAAGGCCTGACAACAGGCTACATCCAAACAGATAATACAACTAGTGCGGCATCAGCACCATCGCCCGAGCTGAACAAACTAGACCCACTTGCTCGTAGATGAACAAACCTTAAAAGTAGATAACCTTTAGAGTTCAGTAGTTAATTGGTTCAGCAATTTGTTTTCAGTTCTGAACTCCCATCCTACCTGTAACTCGTCTGTAAAGAGATATATCATGTAATTGCAATAGCTTACATCATATGAGGGGTTCCAAGCTTACCATCTGCATTAAATAAAGTATTTACTATTAACTAGTGAATCTCAAAGGTATGTTTATGCAAGGGAACAGCCAGTATTGTCGAAAAAAATCTTACTTAAGCATATGTGAGCTTGATCATCTAGTTTTGAATCAACAAGTATTAATGATGTGCAAATCGTATTTGCGTGTTCACTTTGGATATGCATTTGAGGTACTCCTAAATAAAAATTCATTTGAGTTCTCTAACGTCTTGCTTTTGCATGCTAGGAGGGAACAATGCATCTTTGGATGCTCTCCAGAGTAAAATGCAGAAAGAGGCAATCCATAGATGTAACTGAAATCAATCAAGTTCGGTCAACATATGGCCAAATCGTTCAGGCCATTACCTTAAAGAATTCAGATTCTTTATGTGGCATGAGCTCATTGATACGGTGCCAATAGCATTTAAACAATGTTTCCACCTTCAGTCAAGGGGGCAGAAAACCGTTAATCGGTACATTTAAAATAGATAGGGATACAAAAGGAGGTATGTGCAATGGATAAAAATGAAAAGGGCAAGAAATTCCCTTTCTTGTAATTTTGTTTCAGCAAGGTATCAATATTTTTTCCAAGGGACTCCTGTTATGATTTGCTCGTTCTACATGAGTTGACCGTTAAAATTGCAAGTAAGCAAACAACTCAATTTGTTGAATAGGACAAAGGAACCTATTCTCGAGTGGAGTAAAAGCCATGACCTGAAGCTCTTTACCCTGCTACAAAAGAAAACACGAGCTACAATCAGAGGAGCTTTCATGGACACCAATCGATGACTATAAATTGATTAGCATTAGGACCTAATAGCTGAACTGAACTGATGAACAGAAATAAAAATGGGATGAATGAAGAAACTAAAGACGGGAGAAGCTCATGCGAGTTTGGGCCTGTCATAGCTGTGTGCAACCATTTTTGCAAAGTACCAAACTCAATTCAGGTTAATCAGCTTCTCCTCCATACAAGTTGACTATCTATCAAGATTCATCCCTGCGCAGTGGAAATGATATGACAGTTACGGTATTGTCTCCATTCTGCTCTTTTTAATATACAAAACTGTCTCGACAATTACTGTCAGCACTACTAGAGACAGCTTAGAATATTTCACATGTTTATGCTACAAATAAATTTAAAGCGAGTGACTGATTCAAGATGTTTTTTCTGCAATGTTTAAGAACAACTGCAGCTGGATTGAGCATAATAAAGTAAAATTGAATGCAAGCTATACCACATCATTTATATTTTCAAAGGAACATAATTATAGAGGACACAGACCACATCACAAACTGGCAGTATTTTACAAGAGTGCAATGGATGCTCCACGTCCAAACTTCAGTTATTTTGCAGGCATGGAAACCATTCTAGTTAAAAGACGGACACTGCTCTAGAATATAAATTAAGGAAGGAGTATGTCTGCGATGATCCAACATATCATGACACTCTTCCTGATTACAGTGGTGGAGAATCAAGATCGGCAGCAGCCACGATCGGACTGCGCACAACATGGTTCCTTGAAACCCAGCTCAAACTTCCCTCCATGAACTTTTTCTCATCATTTGCATGGCTGGTCACCGTTATGCTATATTGGATCTTCTGCCCAGCCTTGGAGAACACCAGCTTCTCCGGTGAGACACGTATAGTAAGGGATTTTGGAGTATACAACTTCAGTGTGTACACTGAATCTGCTGGCCCCACATTTGTGACTGTTCGGTTCAATGTGAATGGTACTGATTTGAGTGGCACCGTTATGCTGGGATAGTTCAGTTGGGCTTCTGGTATCTTGGGAAGCTTCGTGCAGGACAACCCCGGGTTACGCGCAATGATTGCCAAGCCTTCATCACCAAGAAGAGCACATATGTAACCAGCATATTCAGTAATGCCAAGGTCATACACAAGGCCTGGATCAACAGATTTTGCGGGATTGACATGGCCAGCACCCATGGCATAGGCACTTGCCATCCGATGCTGCTCATTCAAGATCGGGTGACCCCTGCTGTCTGTGATGTCAGCTGTAGTGAGGATAGCTGACTTGATAGCAGCCGCAGACCAGTCAGGATGGACGCTCTTGACAAGTGCAGCAATGCCGCTGACATGTGGAGTCGACATAGACGTCCCGGATTTGATATGGAATGGCCCGGAACCAAGTATGGTGAGTGGTGGCCATGCAGCAACGATGTTGAGCCCTGGTGCTAATATATCTGGCTTTAGCACGCCAGGGCTGAAGCTGCACGGACCACGGGACGAGAATGCGGCGACGGTAGGAGATGGACGGACACCAAGTAAAGTGTTTTTGTAGATGAAACTGGCACTGGGTTTGTTGGTTGTCCTCACATACTCACTAATACTGTTGCCATCAGCCACGGTCACCTGCACAACATTGGGACCATAATCCTCAAGAACGGAGGTGAAGCCAGCATCTTTCCTATTGATCAGCACCACGCCAGCGGCTCCAGCACTCATGATGCCAGTGATGTCAGTCTTATTTACTGATCCTGTTCTTGAGTCATTCATTGATCCTGTGTTATGGCATATCACAATTTTGCCAGACACGTTTCTTCTAGCCAACGACTTGCAGTGCTTGTCCAAATAAAGAGGAAACAGCCACGAGCTTGAGTTTGAAATCTGGTTAAAAGCTTCCCCGTCGATGCGGTTGCCATTGCCAAGCTGCACAACAGCCTGAAAGCTTCTGTCCACCGAGCCAGCTGCCACTGTGAGCAACCATGGTGCAGAATTCTCAAGATAGGCCTTGGGTCCGTTATTCCCAGCTGCAGCCACGACCACGACGCCCTTTGCTACGGCATTAAGTGCGCCAATGGCAACAGGGTCTCCAGTGAAGTTGACATTATAAGCAGGGCCGAGGGAAACTGAGAGCACATCTACCCCATCCTTGACAGCTTCGTCGAACCCGGCTACTATGTCTGATACGTAACATCCAAAGAGTGTGCACACCCTGTACATGGCCAGGTGTGCACCTGGAGCAATCCCTGACGCTGTGCCCCTGCCGAGGCCGCCGGCCGAGGCATCGCGGACAAAGTTCCCAGCAGCAGTGGATGCGGTATGGGTACCATGGCCTGCATCATCTCCAGAGTCATTGGCATAAAAATTAAAGAACTTAGCACCAATGAGCTTGTTGTTGCAGCGAGAAGCGCCATGGCATGAACCCTTCCACTTTGATGGCGGTGGCGGGATGCCACCGTCATCAAAGGAAGGGTGGGCTGCGTAGATGCCGGTGTCCAGAACCCCGATGATGACCCCCTTGCCGTAGCTGACGTTCCTCCATATGCCGCTGCCTTTCTTCAGCCCGAGAAATTCCGGAGTGTGCGTGGTGGAGGGGTGCCACAGCTGGTCCGGAAAGGCACGCACGAAGGATGTCTTCTTGGACACCATCTCGAGCTCAGGCTCCGTGAGCCTCGCGGCAAAGCCGCTGAAGACCTCGGTGTAGTTGTGGACGAGCCGTGGCTCGTCGGAGCCAGCGAGTGGGCTCGGCAAGAAAGATTCGTGCCACCAACGATGCTCGTCGTCGCTGCTAGCGTCGGTGCGTGGCTTGAGGAGGAGGATGTATGTACTGTAGGGCTTTGTCTGGTCAGCATTTGGATGGCATGAAGAAGGATGCAGTAACGTGAGGGCGAAGAGGAGAATTGTGAGGGAAAGGTGGGTGAAGGATGGCATCGCGGATCGGCTGGAAGAACGGAGTTCAAAGTCTGGGTGTGAAGAACAACTGTGGCTTGGTGGTACTGGTGGAGGAGCCAGGGGGAGAGGTCGAGAGGAGGAAGATGAATTGGTGCTTATTCAGGTATGGAGGTGTAGCAGACAAGCAGGGTAGACTTTTTTTTTAGCTGCGTAGCTGGGTAGACTAAGCTGTCGATCGTGGAGAGGAGGGGAGAAAAAGATGTTTGATGCCCATCGTATCTCGTGCATCCGGCAACCTCAGAGCATCCCGTCACTGTGAGTCATACGATTAAAATCGTGCGCATGTGAGAAAATTGCACAGAACACCAACTGTTGGTGCACTAGTTGCACAGAACCCAGGATTAAAACTGGAGTTGCAGCTGATCGACCCCAGTTTTTCATCCAATACGTTGCAGCTGGCCCAAACAGAGGGATTTAGAGCCTTAACACGTACAGCCATGTGGGTCCATTGTATTTTTATACCTCCTGTACAAGTACACAGGCAGTGTATCAACGATGGCCAGTACCGCTTCGGGCTCCCAGGCTCCAAATCGATTCCACCAAAAAGCAAACACGCGCACTCTTTCTCTTCTCGTGGGCGGGAGTCCAGGGGCGATTCCGGCGCCGATGCGACCCGATGAAGGCGGCGGCGGCACTGATGCTGGTGGCGGAGGTGGAGCGCCAGCGTCGAGGGAGATCGATCTGGAGGGTCACTCCTCGTTCACCTCCCTACTCGGGAGTTTTCGCCCCCTGCAGCTGCCACCCGGAGATGACGGCGGCGACGCCAGCGGGGACGGGGGCAGCACGGCTGCGGCAAGGACGAGAGATTCCGAGGACCACGTCTCATTCAATGGGTAACCCCCCTCTCAATCCGTTAATTTTGTGTCAATTAGATAGGCTGAAGAACACTGCGTGTTGCCCCCCATAATTTCGTGTTCTGATCGACGTATAGGTGCTTTGACTTTCTTAATTTTGTGGTGTGAGGTTGTCAATTGCGAGAACTGTTATACAATTGTGCAATGTGATGAAAGAATGTAGGCAGATTGGAGGATATTTTTAATTCCAGATGGTTATATTGTTCCAGATGGTTATATTAGTATAGATGCATGGAGATGGCTTAGCAAAATTCCAACAAAGCATTGGGCACGCCATGCTATGGATACAACATGTAAGACAGATCTAGTTGTGAACAATATTAGCGAGGTATTCAATAGCTACATCCTAGATCAGAGGGACAAACCCATAGTCACTATGATGGACCAAATTCTTACCAAGTTGATGTCTAGATTTCAAGTTAGGAGAACTGTATTGAGAATTTGTTGGCTTCAAAGTAAACATCTGACACTTATCGGTTAAGTTTGTGAGACAAAAAATGTATGCCCTTTCAAACATTTTATAACCTTTTTCTTCTTGAATGATTTGACAGGGCACCTCCTCGTGTGGATGCTATCCAAACAAAGAAGGCTTGGAAGCATATAGAGTTCAGGAGTTTGCTGGCCTAGGGTGCCGCGTGCCAGGTGTTTGTGAGGCAGCATCTAGGGACATATTTTTTTAAACAGGGTTGATGGTGTGTTCGTCTTACACTTTTATCAGTCGTATGGTTCATCTTTATAGAGGTATATTCTGATTTTCTGAAAGCTTATGGGCCATGCTCTGGACATAGAAGATAGGTTTCAAATGTATATATCTGCATATTCATGGAAATTTCATATCCTTTATGAGTTTTCCTGCTAGATGTTTTTTTCTTGTAAATGGTTTGAGGCCTTCGGGAAGTTTCTCACAATTTTCTTGTTCCTAACTCCTTAGCAGGAGATGTCTATGGCACTTTCAGAATTCAGTTCCCTTAAATATGGTCATCATTTCAGGTATACTTCTCATGGTATATGTCAGTGATGAACAGCTAAGGATTCGTCGAATTGTGACAAGCTGATAGTGTAAATTTACAGGAATGTTGGTTGAGAATAAATTTTGTCTCATATTTTCATCTCCTACTTTTATGGATTTTTGGCATTCCAATCCTTGAAATGTATCCATCACGACACATCACGTATGCTATCAGAAGAATTGCAGTGATCACATCTCCATTTGTTCCTATGTTTGTCGCCCATAACCTGTTCAATGTAATGTATCAACAACTTCATCATGTTTTTTATTGCTCCATTCAGAATTTCATCTATAGGATCTGGCGTCAATTTGACATTTTTGTTGTAAACATCTCTAGATTTTTTTATATATCTTGAATGCTCACTTTTATATTTTGTTTACAGGATTGGACTAGAGCTGAAGACGTACACACGTGCATCTTTGGAGATAGGGAACGACGGATTCAAAACCTAAAGCCCTTGCGATCTAGATTAGCGAGTGGAGACGAGTCCTCAACTTTATACAAGTGTTCTATTGTATTTGCGTTGATGCTTTTGTTACTGTAGTTATAGTCCCATGTGTATCTTATTTGCCTCTTTGTATTGTGAGAAATATACTATGATCTTTTTGATCTCCATATATGGGCACTTATTTGTTAGTGTTATTATTTTCTTCAAAGTTATACAATTTCATAGTGAGTTGTGAATTGTATTTCATAGTGAGTTGTGAATTATATATTTACATTGAGAAATGAAATTTGAGAACCGGTGGCAACGCACGGGCATTTATACTAGTCTTCCCAAAAACCCCGTTCCCTCCACCGCTCATTTCTCCCGCCAGCCGCTCAATCTCCCATCCAGCCTCGAACGCGAAAAACCCTCGCCTCCGCGCCATGCCACCGGAGAGAAGGGCTCCGGCGAAGGCAGCGAAGGCGCCGACGAAGGCGCCGCCGAAGACGCGCACCGTCGCCCCGAAGGAGAAGCCGGCGACCATGTCGCAGCTGGGAGACGGAGACGGAACGCCACGCATTCGTCACGGCCGACCGCAGGAGGCGCCGCATCGCCGCCCTCGACGCAGCGAAAGCGGTGGCCTCTGCGGAAGCGTGCATGAGCTTCGGCGGCGGCCTGAACAGCATCTCGAGCTCTTGGCACGGGCGTGGCACGAGATGTACCGCGAACGCATCGGCCAAGAGGTGATGGCGGCGCGAGCTGCATCGGCGTCTCCCCCGGCACCGTCCATGTCTAGCCCGGCACGTCCGCGTTCATGCCTCCCCCGGCACCGTCCATGTCTACTCCGACACCGTCCGCGTTCATGTCTCCACCGCCACCGTCCGCGTTCATGCCTCCCCCGGCGACCGTGGATCCTATTGCGGCGACGGAGCTGTCGCCGGCCGCCGATGAGGAAGCCGTCGAGGTTGCGCCGCCTGTGAACTCCTTCGTGTGATCATGCGATCATCTGGCTTCAAAGCCCTTTTTTGCGCCGGAAACGGCGATCTGATGGCCGCTTGTTGGCCCAAACTTCTTATTCCAAAACCTATTCGTATCTGGTGGCCGTGTGTTGGCCCACCTTCATATTCGTAGACTTATTCGAATTTCTATGATTGTGTTTTAGATTTCAAATTCAAATTATCTATCGGGGCCGCCGGTGTGGGAGCAGCTCCCCCAAATGGAAGATGCTGAGATGCCGGCACCCCCCCAAACGGAGGTGCCGGCGCCCCTGCCGGCGCCTATTTGGGGGCTACCGGTGGAGATGCTCTTACTGGTCACATGTGATTCATATCCATATTGTAGTATCTTTGAAATTCATTCAATTTAATTGAAACCATATGAGTTCTTTTTTTCTAGGAAAAGCCATTCTACATGTTTTATTGATTCTTAAATATAGCTATTACTCCTTTGGTTCATATTAAATGACTCAATTTTGTTTAGGTATACATGCATCTAGTTTAAAATTTTAACTAGATTCATACGAATCTAGACCAAGAAGAGTCCATTAATATGAACACAAGGGAGTACACAGTTTATCTCTACTACTTAAAAAGACTAAACTGGTTCCTTATTCTGCCCAATACGTTTCGTAGTTTTGGTCGTCCCACCTACCTACGTCGATCGCTAAACGCAAAAAGACTAAACTGATGGGTCGCACCTGCATCATGGGCCATCTCATTTAAAAGGCAAATTGACTCCTTCCAAAATGACGTAATTGACTCCTTCCAAACTGACGTAATTGACTCCTTCCAAACTGACGTAATTAACTTCATCGATCACCATCAAAAACTCACGACCCCAGGCTGACAAAAAGGAATGAAACCTGAACGATCTTAATTACAATAAAATCTGGACTGATAAAAAGGAATGAACCATCTTACCATATCCCAGTTCTTTTCCGAAACGTCTACAAAACTGAGGTGCGAAAATACCTGCAAGCTAAGATCATCTTCATCTCCGTCGCCACAGTTCAGCTGATCCATCTTCAATCTACCACCATGCTGAGTCAATACCTTCTCAGTCGCCACACCTCCAAGAGGGTAATGGCACCAAGGTAAGCTCCAGCTACTGCCGTTATATACTCATGTTTCTCCGTTTATACTGCAGTCATGTTACATTCTGCAATGTGGAACAATTGCATATCTACAACAGATCCTGGGAGGCAACTGCGAAACTTATTTCTGGTCGAATAAAAAACAACAGAGGAGGTGATCTAATCTACCATGCTATCCTCGCCGACGAAAATGTAAGTATTCCAACAATTATGTGTCCTACTATCTCAATTGTAAGTATTCCAACAATTATGTGTCCTCGCCGACGAAAATGTAAGTATTTCATGCACGTGCAAATTCGACTTGATGTTTCCAACCAAACCAATATTAAGTTCCCTTTCCCAATTAAGCTAGGCAAACTATCAGATATGGACCAGGGTCGTTATATAGGTGTTGTAGGAGAGTAAGATGAGTTACAGCCTGTAAAAATGAGACCAAAGTTCAAACATTAAGATGCATTCAAGTTATCAGTTTATTCTTGGACATGACACAAGCCACAACAAGCCACGATCAAGCTACATTTTTATGGTATGTGTGCATAATGATCAATAATCCCATGAACAACAATCCATTATGTCACAGTAATACTGGACTGAGTGCATAATGAACAACAATCTTATGATGCTGGTTATTTTTATTTTTACTCAACATCATGAGCTTGTTTACCTGGACTGTCTTGCATCAAATGCCTTGCAACACATATGTGGGAAGACATGAGTGACTAACAAACAAACCTCGGCACTGGCAGTTAAATCACACAACTCAAGAAGTGGTATCTTCGAGAAGATCTTTGTTTGAACAACAGAAGGTTTGCCGATAGTCAGGGTCCAGTTTTATCAAATATGATAGTCTTAATCTGCAAACGAATATTCAAAAGGGTAGTTCAGTATGCAAAGCTACCACATTAGAATTAATCAAGAAAAGAAATACTTCCCCACCCGAGTCTCTAACTCTGTATTACATGGGCATGCACATGTGCACACACACAGACTAGCATACAAACAATCAGAATATTACCTTGTGAGCATTCTGAAGTGCATTGCCACCTTTGATAAGAACACCTAGAGAAGCACCTTTTCCGGTGGCAACCATAACAGCAGTTGGAGTAGCTAAGCCCAGAGCGCATGGGCACGCAACGACTAGAACATATATTCCAAACTGCAGAGCAAGCTCAAAACTATCCATTGCCTCCGGAATCCATTGCTGAGGGTAGAGGTGAAGTTGCCCAGGTATGAACCAGCCAAGCCATGTAACAAATGCAGCCACCACAACTTTGAAATAAGATGAAACAATGTGAGGTGGAAAAGGTTTTTCCAAAAGAGCTACCCTGACGGCAAGAACACACTGGAATATTTGCAGACAATTTTAAAACCTATGCATTACTTCGAATTCATAACCCAGACACAAAAAAAATGCATGCAGGTATCATCATCATAAAAAGTATGAAAGAAATTCAGTATTGCAAATAACGTAACACGGTACATCAAACACCATAAAATACACCAAAAATAAAAGAAGGCCATTAATGAAAAAATTGAAATGATAAAATAATGAAATGTGGCGCATTGAACAGATCAATTAATGGTAAAGAGGAGCTGCACATACATTATACGGATCAAACAACAACTTGACACTGTAGTCTACTATCTTTTTTCTTTTTATTGGCAATTTTTCACATTGTTTTGGTGCTCAAGCGAAAAGGGTTTCCACATCTACACTAAATTTGTAGGTTCCAGCAGTGACACACTTCACTATATATATCTAGCTCTATTGATAAATGGTATGTTTTTCTATTGTGTGCAAATAAGCCAAAACACGTTTTTTCCTAATAAGGTACAAAGCTAAATGCAGTAAAACAACTGAAGTTTCTTTTCGCAATCGATAAGGCATCACCTTCATTTTCCCAAAAACGTATAAGCCCATCAGAGGCACCTGTCATATTAATCAAGGATCAGATACCTGACATGGATATAATTCAGCAGACCTCAGACCACCTAGCTTTCAAAATAAGAAATGGTCACATACCAGTAATAATTCCTTTATCTGAAGGCGAGTATTCAACACAAAGTATGGGACCAGCATGGCATGCTAATACAGCATAACATGTTCCCCGGGTAAGAGACCACACCCTAGCCGTCAAATCATCACTCCCAGTAATTATCGTTTCCCAGTCATTCTCATTGATCTTTAATCGACCAGAATTTGTGTCAGCATCTGTAAATTATTGGTCGAAATAGCCAGCACAACAGAGATATGAATGGTCAACAGTTCAACAAACGCATTACCTTATCCACTTTGTATGCCCTTGAAGCTTGAACATCTGCTTACTGGAACGAATATCCCAGACATGTGCCATCCTGATGGAATGAACTTTTCAGACAGAATGTAATTCAAGTTGCTTGAGCTAATATCGAATCAGAGCACCAAAAACATTTCAAAGTTTAAAAAAAAGTACATACACATCTCTCCCAGCAGCTGCCAAAATTCCAGTTGAGTAATCATATTCCATACACAGAACTGAACTTTGACAACGACCCACAGTAGCAACACAAGTATCGGTCCGGACATCCCACATCTTTACCGTTCCATCATGAGATGCAGTGAGAACACGTTCTCCTGAGAGCATCCGGACAGAACTGACCTGTATCAATGCCAATTGTGCATGAATATGCTTAGTAAGGGTTGGGTATGGAGGCATACATTTGTAAGTTACTAATATTGATGAAGCTAACCAGAGCATCATGGCCCTTAAGTTCTTCCAAAAGCTTAAAAGTTTGCTTATCCCAGACTATGACAGATTGATCATCAGCTCCAGAAACTATTTTGCCACGATCTGAACTAATAGCACGAACTGTCCTGCAAGAATTGAAGTTAACATCAGTTAATCTAGACTGAACTAGGGTAGCCAAATTCAGTGGGCCAAAGACCCTGGATACTCTAGGATGCCGCTAGAAAGACAAAGACTAATCAAAAGTAGTTGAAGATACACATCTCAAGCCAGGTAACCATAGAACTACTAAGAATGTACCAGTCATAAAACCACAAAACACCTTACAATACTTTAATTGAAAATGGTTCATCAAATTAATTTATTGTTGTCTTAGGAAGTTAGGATTCTAACAACTTTATGGGCGAGACTAATTACTGTTCACTATTATAAGATGCTTTGAAAGTGAAATTTAGCTTTACAAAATATCTTAGGATAGTGGACATATTACAACACTTGATGGTAAAAGGAAATATCAGACTGCTTAGTTGGTTACATGAATAAGCAAGCATGCAACTGCTCACGACCAGTGACAGGTAAGACATGGAATTGAAGTTCATCATCACATACCACAATACTATAATTAACCACGCAGGAACAAAATCTAATACTAAGTTGCACAGATCAATAGGAAAGCAAGCAATCACATGATTAACAGGAAAGCAATCTTCTACTAGATCTTTGAAGCCATGGAATCAATCATACTCAGACCCACAGACCTGAACACAACGCACGCGCATACGCCATGGCTGGATGGGAAATTTCGCCGGAGGAAACTGTCCGTACCTGCGCACGCCCGCGGCCGCCCCTGGCTAGAGCTTGCCCAGCCGCGCCATGGCCAAGCTCGCCTTCGCCGCCCCTCGAGGAGCTCGCCCGCGCCGCCCCATCGCGGAGCTCGTCGGCGCCGGCATGTCGCCGTGGTCGCCCGCGCCGGCTATGGCGTACCTCGCCTGTGCCGCCCCTGGAGGATCTCTCCCGCGCCGCCCCTAGCTAGCTCTCCCGCTCCGTGCCATGGCCGAGCTCGCCCTCGCATCCCCTCGAGGAGCTTGCCCGCGATGCCCCGTCGCGGAGCTCGTCTGGCACCTGGCCGTGGTCACCCACGCCGGCCACTTCCGAGCTTCCCCTCGCCGCCCCTGGTGGTTGGTGGAAACGCGGTGGGGAATGGTGAATTGAGTGGGAGGGGGAGAGACTGGGAGTGGGAGAGAGTGGTTGTTTTTTATTTTGGCCGACACTCGACAAAATTAGACCACTAAGATTGTTTCGCTTCGTTCACCACTTCCGTGTGAATTTACAAAGCATTATTATATTATACCCCTACACTACCGTGATTCCCTTTATTTATTCGAAACGCGAACTACTTTTTTTTTCTAGATGAACGTGAATTACTTCTCGCATGAGAAAACAAAAACACGTACTGTACCTGCAAAAACAAATCAAAATGAAGACTGAAATTAGTCCTTACTCCCCTAAACTTTAATGTATTTACACTGGATTTACATGCGATTTACAAAAAAAAAAACTGATGTATTTATAGTGGTATTTTACAAAAAAAACTCATAATCTATAGTGGATTTACTGAGATTTACGGAAAAATTATGTATTTACAGTGTATTTAAGGGAAAAAAACATGTATTTACAGTGGTTTTATAGTGCTATATACAGTGGTATTTATGAAAAAAAACTCATGTGTTTTCATTTATACTTACAGTAGAACTTCCAATGGTATTTTAGGGGAAACTCATGTTGATTAACATGAGATCTATGTATTTTTATTTGTATATATATACAGTTTTTTTAGCATAGGTCGGGAGTGGGAGAGATTGGGACGACGTCAGTTTGGTATATGGGCTCGTGGGCGGAAGGTGCCGAGCTGGGTCGGCTTTCGGCCTGGCTCGGTTCGTTTCTTTTTTTCCACAAGATTACTTTCCTTCCCCTAAAAAAAGATTACTTTCATATCTTCTGAGTTATACTACTTCTGAACATTCCGCGTGTCCGCGCCTCCGTCTCTCCCTCTCCCTTTCTCCACCGCTCTGCCTCCCGCGCCGACGCTCCGCCTACGACTCCGGCAAGATGCCTCCGCGCCGTCGCTCCGCCTCCGGCTACCGCGGCGTCCGCGCGCGGCCGAGCGGCCGCTTCAATGCGGAGATCCGCTCCAGCGAGGAGCGTATCCGCCTTGGAACGTTCGACACCACGCACGAGGCGGCGCGGGCATACGACGTCGTCGCCTGGCGCCTCGACCGCCCGCGCTGGCAAATGAACTTCAACAACGTTTGGACGCGTGAGCAGGTGGAGATGCTCGCGCCGCCATCGTCGGCCGTCACGACCGAGCAGCGGCGGAGCGCTCGCGAGCTCGAGTAGCGCATGCACGTCGTGGAGCAGGACGAGCGCCTCCGCCTCAAGTGGGCGCACGCGTTCCCGGAGGACGTCGCCGCCATGGAAGCTTTCTACGCTCAGAAGAAAGAGGAGAAGGCGAAAGTGGCGGTGAAGAAGAAGGTCGACCGCGAGAAGCGCCGCGCTGAGTCGGCGGCGAGGAAGGCCGAGAGGGCGGAGAAGGCGGCGTGGAGGGTGAGGAGGGCGGAGGAGAAGAAGAGAGGCGCCGGACCGTCCACGAACATGCCCACCTCCTCCTCCTCCTTCGAGTGGACGACCACTCCGGTCTCCGACACGACTCCGGCTAGCGGATCGTCGGACTACGACTGGGAGGACTCGGAGTAGATTAGTTTAGTTTAATTTAAATAAAAATGTGGGTGTTTGTCGAAATTCTAATATATTTCGTAATTTTCAGTTAAATTTTCATAATTTATTTGATTCGTTTCGAACGATATACAATCAAACTAGCTGTTCGCGTGGCCGCGCGCGCTGTATTTTGCCGCATCCGCCGGAGGGCCAATTTTACCGTCCGCGCACGCACTGCATTTTCAAGTGAATAAATTTGCAAGTGACTAAATTTGCACGCGCCAATTAAACTGAGATTAACACACTGAATAAATTTGCAAGTGACTAAATTTAGTTTTCAGATATCAATTTGTTTACACAAAATATCAAATGAACAACAGGCAACAGGCAACACAGTGCCTCCCTTATTTATGTAGCTTGCAACAATGCGCAGTATATCCCCTTCGTTCTACTCTGACAGTGATATTCTGCAATACAAAAAAATAATTAAATAAACTCAACACCAAAAACCTGAAAATTGTAAGTACGGGCATTGTTGCAGGTCAAAGGATGAAAGAAAAACGCCATGATACTTCACAAATATTTTCAGAGAAATCGTAACAGAGTTATGCGGGCATGAAATGAAAAGAAATGTACTATTTTACTGTGCCAACTGTAGCAACGAGATATAATGAGTGCCCTAAAGTTATGAACATATTAGAATAATCAAGAAAGCATGGTTGAAGGACAATAGCTTAGAGGACACTAATACTTCACAAAATAATGGGTACGTTAATATTAACGTACATTTCAGAAAAATGGTTGAACTGGTTGAAGGACACTAGCTTAGAGGACCTACCCACGCATCCAACTGACAACAAGCCTTACACAAGAGCATGGACAATAACTTGCATAGAGTACCATCGGCATGATATCAAGCGTGAGCATAATTGTGATACATCACTGTTACAAGAGATTTATAGTGTCTCTGTGATGATTTGACTTATATATAAGTATAAATACAGGTAGGACCAGAAACTATGTACCCACCTATTTTCAAAATTTCATATATGATATTTGAATTATATATGTGTATTGAGAAATATAATTTGAGGACCCGTGGCAACGCACGGGCATTTGTACTAGTGAGCTTAAAAAATAAAAAGCTAAGAAATCATCGTCCCAAATACAATATAAATACTCAGAAAACTATACTTGGCTAGCTCGGGAGAATTTATTATTTGCTCCTTTTTAGTTGGTATATACTTCTACGATTTGCCCTTCTTTACTTTGATTTTACATATTTGCCACTCTTTACATTAGTAAGTTTATGATTTGTTCTTTTGAATTATTTTCTTTTCTCTTGAGATCTATGAAAAAGCTCCAAGACAGAACTGTCAGTGCCTGCACGTATCATATCCGCCCTCCCCCGCCTCAAGCCACTGTTGGTGCCTGCTCGCGCTCCTTCGTGTTGGTGACAGTTGCGCCATCCGCCTACTGCATGTTCGTGCTTCTTCAGCTGCGTCACCCCGTCCCACCTCCCGCTCGGTCTGCGCGTCGTCACCTCCGAGCCCCTCGCAGCCACCGACGGACTGGCTGCTCTCTAGAGACGCGCTGCTTCCGGGAGGCCGCCGCGGTCCACTTCCCACTCCCGCGGGCCACCTCCACGGCCGTGCTCCCCTCAAACTGGAACATCAGTGGGCTCACCATGGTAGGGTGATGATGCGCGTTTATATCGTTAATTTATTGGGACTCCAAGTGCAAAGTGTCGTAGCAAGAGTAGCTTTCATCATAGTGTGACTCGTGGGTTTATATCGAACTCTTGGGAAATTGGCTCAGAGTTGTCTCCTCTTCCTCTTGTTCTAGCAATCCTGCAAAGCAAATTTTTGCCTTGTGTCCCCAACTCCACCGTGCGGTTGTCAAGCACAAGGTTTCATATTAGTGATTGTAGATAAAAGAGATAATAAAGTAAAGTAAAGTAAATAAACTAAGTAAACTAGGTAAAAGCGGCAAAAGAGATAGTTGTTTTTGCGTTTTGTGTGTGTGTTTAAGTAAATAAAGTATTTTTTGTATTTTCAGATAAAATATCGCTGCAAATGTAAAGCATGATAACAGTGTTGGAAAGGTGTTTCTTATGATTAAAATTAGACCGGTGTTCATGAGTTCACTTGTCTACTCTCTTTTTAAGTTGTAGTGGACACTAACAATTTATCAATGACATGATATTGGTGGAACTTCAGTATGTGTTTGATAAGCATTCATATGGGCATCACGTCCTAACATAGAGACGATGCAACACAGCTCTCTTATACTTCACAAGAAAGGGAAAACTTCAAGCAAATTTGTATTAAGAATTAACAGAGCATAGCCTTAAGTATTTTTACATGATGTTTGAATATCAAATATGCTACCTTGATTCAACAAGATTATCACAATTGTCACGTGATAAATATAGCACATGCATTCACTTTATCCCTAGTGAGACAACAAAGGGAAAAGGTAAAACCATCATAGATCATGAATTTATTGCCACTATTCAATCACTACAACCATGATACTCCATCTAATACACACTTCTCCCCACACATGTTCTTTAATACAAGTTGGATCAGAACAAGTACTTAAGAATGGGGTGCATGATATGCATATATCAATATATCTTACACATAATAGATTCCAATCTCATATATCAATATCATAGAATAAAGATCCACCACATAGAAATTACGTATATGACCATAATCATGTTGGGCAGCTCATATGGTACTAGATCTATGAAGAACAAGAGAGAGAGAGATCAACCTCACAAACCCATAGTCCAGAGGTGGACTACTCCCCTTCATCATGGTGATGATGTTGAAGATGTTGGAGAAGGTGGAGATCCCTCCGGAGAAGGCCCCGACGGAGTTTCCCCCTCCAATCTTCGCTGCTCCAGCCTCTGTTTTGGTGTTTCGGTGTTTCAGCGGCGCTCTCCTTGGGGGAACCTGGGGGTCATATTGTTGCGGTCAGAAACCCACCGACGAGCAACGACGGGCAACATAGTAGAGCCGGGAGGCTCCCAGGACTGCGGCTGGCCCTGGTCCCTCGAGCGACGGCCCGCAAAGCCTCGGCACGCACGTCCGATGCTGGTGCAAGGGCGTGCCACCTGACCTATACCTGGTCAGGAAGGTGATGGATTTGCTTCGCTTAGTTTCCTGCATGGCATACACGTAAACATTAAATACGAGCCTCGATCGGCTCTCAGGTTGTCCTGTGAATCGGCTCAAGGAGCCGATCCACCCATGGTTCGTATGAGGTCTACGATCACATGGTGGTCCTGCTTGATCAATATAAAGCTAAAACGACCTACGATGATTTAGGATTTTCACCACATAATCGGAACATCCTACACGTGATTGAGCCTGGCAGCCACGCACGGTTATAATAAACCAACCCTAGACAAGGCCTAAAAACCAACATGAAGTTGATCCCCGGAACATCTTATCTAGGGCTAGCAAACTACACCCTACGTGCTACTGGATCCTTCAACCCGTTTGCAAGGCCTAACTATGCGAGATATTAAACTAATCCTTGAAGAACAAGGAGCAATCATAACAGATCGGATCTACTAAATAATGATCAAGCGAGGTACCGCCCTTACACCTAAGATAGGTGTAAGGGCGGCTAGACGTCTAAGGGTTGCATGGACGAAAGCATATGATACGATAAAACAATGCTAACCCTAACACATCTATGATAACTACGTTGCTCGCCATCAACAAGGCTTCAGCACGAGCAACACATGAACGGCGAATAAACGTATACTGGCAGCATGATGCTTACCCGGAAGAAACCCTCGAAACAAGGGGTTGGCGATGCGCCTAGATTGGTTTGTGATGAACGTGATTGTTGTCTTTCTCAATAACCCTAGATACATATTTATAGTCCGTAGACTTCCTAACGTGGGAATAATCCCAACCGTGCACGAGCCAAATTCTATCTAACCGACACGTATCCTACTATATTTACAGATACACGGGCAAACTAGCCCAAACTTTGTATAGAAGGCCGATTCATGTATTTCTTCCGTGTATATTCTTCAAGCCCATCTTAATCACGGCCCACCTCTGATCCGGTCAAATTCTGGTGATAACACATGCCCCCCTGGTTTTGGAAATGATAATTCCAAAATCACTCTGTTTTTTTCTTCGTCGGGTCATGTCGTGGCGAGAGCGTGAACCGTCGCAGCATCCCTTCATCATTATGCCTTGCCTTCTCAACTTCTCCGCGTGACCTGGCAAATTTTTTTTTCTTTGGGCACCACCTCCTCGGAAACTGCTGTGGCATTGAATCTCCACTATATCCCCTTTTATTTAACCGCTCCAAATAGTTCGCCACTTCATCCCCTTGCTCTGTTCTAGCCATCGGCACCAAGAAACCCCAATCTCAGAGCAATGTCTTCCTCCTCTTCCTCCTCCGCCTCGTCGGATCTCTCCTCGCAGTCCTTCTCCTCCTCCTCCTCTTCCCGCGAACCCACGCCAGAGTGGGATCCGATGGCGGCTCTGATGGCGGCGCACGACGAGCACGCCCCAGAGGAGTGGGACCAGGAGGACCACGCCTCCTCCGTCTGGTCCGAGGACGACCAATCCTTGACCAGCGGAGATGAAGACCTCCAGTTCCTCGCTGACGTGGAACTAGAACTGGAGAGCGAGGACGACTCGTTCTCCTGGGACGATTACACCTTCTCCGAGGAAGAGGAGGAGGAAGACGACGACGACGACTCCCTCGAGGGTTACCCGCCGGCGAAGTGCCTCCGCGCTTGGTGGGACGACGACGACTCCGACGATGATGAGGAGGACGAGGCTCCCGTAGAGGCCTACGGGAGCAGCGACGAGGAGCCCGCCAGCAGTTGCGCCGGCGGCAGCGACGACGACGACGAGGGCAGCAACGGCCCGTAGATCAGGGACTACCAGCATAGGACTAGTAGTAGTAGTAGCAGATTGGTCAATAGACCTTTTCTTTTGTTCTTCCTCCCTTGAGCAATTGGCTCTTTCTTTGTAAGAATCCTATTATTAATGAAGAAAATATTCCCCTATTAATTTTGCTTTCTTGTCAATTTTGCCGATTACCAAACGAAGTCGCTGCACAAAGAGCCGATGGCAGGGCATCGGCCTGCACTATAAACACGATTTGAGGCCAAACAGTTGCCTATTCACCCGGTCAAACAGATCCAGTCCATGTCCACCTCAAACGCGCAGATTCAACTCCTCAGCAAATCCACTGGGAGATTCATCTCAGATGTCATGATCTCTAGCCTGGAACAGATCTGTTAACCTGCTCGATTGAGCTTGTTCCTCTAGAGTCGATGGCAATACATCGGCTTTTTACATTCTGAAGTCGATGTCTTTGCGTCGGCTGTACTTGTATACTATTGTCTTCGCATATTTTCTCAAGTCGATGTCTGTGCATCGGCTGTGACTTGCATGTACTTTTTTTACTGGCCGATTTCATGAATCGGCCCCCATATTTCATTGTTCGTCATCCCACATGCTTGGGGAATATTTCTTGAGATGTTGACCATTGACAGCTGTTGGGAACTTAGCATCGTCCAGCTGCTCCAGCATGTATGCATTACCCTTCAAAACCTGGACGACTTTGTAAGGATGATACGTCTCCAACGTATCGATAATTTCTTGTGTTCCATGCCACATTATTGATGTTATCTACATGTTTTATGCACACTTTATGTCATATTCGTGCATTTTCTGGAACTAACCTATTAACAAGATGCCGAAGTGCCGATTCTTTGTTTTCTGCTGTTTTTGGTTTCGAAATCCTAGTAAAGAAATATTCTCGGAATTGGACGAAATAAAAGCCCGGAGGCCTATTTTTACACGAAGCTTCCGGAAGACCGAAGACGAGACGAAGAGGGGCCACGGGGTGGCCAAACCCTAGGGCGGCGCGGCCCCCCCGGCCGCGCCGGCCTGTGGTTTGGGCCCCCGTGCCGCCTCTTGACCTACCCTTCCGCCTACTTAAAGCCTCCGTGACGAAACCCCCGGTACCGAGAGCCACGATACGGAAAACCTTACCGAGACGCCGTCACCGCCGATCCCATCTCGGGGGATCCCGGAGATCGCCTCCGGCACCCTGCCGGAGAGGGGAATCATCTCCCGGAGGACTCTACACCGCCATGGTCGCCTCCGGAGTGATGAGTGAGTAGTCTACCCCTGGACTATGGGTCCATAGCAGTAGCTAGATGGTTGTCTTCTCCCCATTGTGCTATCATTGTCGGATCTTGTGAGCTGCCTATCATGATCAAGATCATCTATATGTAATTCTATATGTTGCGTTTGTTGGGATCCGATGAATAGAGAATACTTGTTATGTTGATTATCAAAGTTATGCTTATGTGTTGTTTATGATCTTGCATGCTCTCCGTTATTAGTAGATGCTCTGGCCAAGTAGATGCTTTTAACTCCAAGAGGGAGTACTTATGCTCGATAGTGGGTTCATGCCTGCAGTGACACCTGGGACAGTGACAGAAAGTTCTAAGGTTGTGTTGTGCTGTTGCCACTAGGGATAAAACATTGATGCTATGTCTAAGGATGTAGTTGTTGATTACATTACGCACCATACTTAATGCAATTGTACTGTTGCTTTGCAACTTAATACTGGAGGGGTTCGGATGATAACCTCGAAGGTGGACTTTTTAGGCATAGATGCGGTTGGATGGCGGTCTATGTACTTTGTCGTAATGCCCAATTAAATCTCACTATACTCATCATGATATGTATGTGCATTGTCATGCTCTCTTTATTTGTCAATTGCCCAACTGTAATTTGTTCACCCAACATGCTGTTCGTCTTATGGGAGAGACACCTCTAGTGAACTGTGGACCCCGGTCCAATTCTCTTTACTTGAAATACAATCTATTGCAATACTTGTTTTTACTGTTTTCTCTGCAAACAATCATCTTCCACACAATACGGTTAATCCTTTGTTACAGCAAGCCGGTGAGATTGACAACCTCACTGTTTCGTTGGGGCAAAGTACTTTGGTTGTGTTGTGCGGGTTCCACGTTGGCGCCGGAATCTCCGGTGTTGCGCCGCACTACATCCCGCCGCCATCAACCTTCAACGTGCTTCTTGGCTCCTCCTGGTTCGATAAACCTTGGTTTCTTTTCGAGGGAAAACTTGCTGCTGTGCTCATCATACCTTCCTCTTGGGGTTGCCCAACGAACGTGTGAAATACACGCCATCAAGCATATTTTCCAGGCGCCGTTGTCGGGGAGATCAAGACACGCTGCAAGGGGAGTCTCCACTTCTCAATCTCTTTACTTTGTTTTTGTCTTGCTTTATTTTATTTACTACTTTGTTTGCTGCACTAAATCAAAATACAAAAAAATTAGTTGCTAGTTTTACTTTATTTGCTATCTTGTTTGCTATATCGAAAACACAAAAAAATTAGTTTACTTGCATTTACTTTATCTAGTTTGCTTTATTTACTATTGCTAAAATGGCCAACGCTGAAAATACTAAGTTGTGTGACTTCACAACCACAAATAATAATGATTTCTTATGCACACCTATTGCTCCACCTGCTACTACAGCAGAATTCTTCGAAATTAAACCTGTTTACTGAATCTTGTTATGAAAGATCAATTTTCTGGAATTAGTGCTGATGATGCTGCTGCCCATCTTAATAATTTTGTTGAAATATGTGAAATGCAAAAATATAAAGATGTAGATGGTGATATTATCAAACTAAAATTGTTCCCTTTCTCATTAAGAGGAAGAGCTAAAGATTGGTTGCTATCTCTGCCTAAGAATAGTATTGATTCATGGACTAAATGCAAGGATGCTTTTATTGGTAGATATTATCCCCCTGCTAAAATTATATCTTTGAGGAGTAGCATAATGAATTTTAAACAATTAGATACTGAACATGTTGCTCAAGCTTGGGAAAGAATGAAATCTCTAGTTAAAAATTGCCCAACCCATGGAGTGACTACTTGGATGATCATCCAAACCTTCTATGCGGGACTAAATTTTTCTTCACGGAATTTATTGGATTCAGCTGCTGGAGGTACCTTTATGTCCATCACTCTTGGTGAAGCAACAAAGCTTCTTGATAATATGATGATCAACTACTCTGAATGGCACACGGAAAGAGCTCCACAAGGTAAGAAGGTAAATTCTGTTGAGGAATCCTCTTCCTTGAATGATAAGGTTGATGCTATTATGTCTATGCTTGTGAATGATAGGACTAATGTTGATCCTAATAATGTTCCATTAGCTTCATTGGTTGCACAAGAAGAACATGTTGATGTAAACTTCATTAAAAATAATAATTTCAACAACAATGCTTACCGGAACAATTCTAGTAACAACTATAGGCCATATCCTTATAATAATGGCAACGGCTATGGTAATTCTTATGGAAATTCTTACAACAATAATAGGAATTCACCCCCTGGACTTGAAGCCATGCTTAAAGAATTTATTAGTACACAAACTGCTTTTAACAAATCTGTTGAAGAAAAGCTCAATAAAATTGATATTCTTGTTTCTAGAGTTGATAGTCTTGCCTCTGATGTTGATCTTTTGAAATCAAAAGTTTTGCCTAATGAGAATTATCATAATAAAATTACTACTACAGCAAATGCCATTCAAGTTAGAATTAATGAGAATATAAGATTAATGGCTGAACTGCGTGCTAGGTGGGATAGAGAAGAAAATGAAAAACTAGCTAAAGAGAAGAATATAGCTAAAGTTTGGACTATTACCACCACTAGTAATGCTAATGCTACACATGTTGCTGCACCTCCTACTCATACTAATAAAAGAATTGGTGTTAGCAATGTTTCCACTTCTAATGCAAAGCGCGAAAACTGCCTGAAACTGCTAAAGCTGCTTGAAACTGCCTGTGATAAAGCTGCTGAAATTTTTTCCAACATTGGGGATGATGATCCCATTACTTTAGATTATAATGGTTTGAATTTTGATGATTGCCACATCTCTGAAGTTATAAAGTTCTTGCAAAAACTTGCTAAAAGTCCTAATGCTAGTGCTATAAATTTGGCTTTCACGCATCATATTACAAATGCTCTCATAAAAGCTAGAGAAGAGAAACTAGAGCGCGAAGCCTCTATTCCTAAAAAGCTAGAGGATGGTTGGGAGCCCATCATTAAGATGAAGGTTAAAGATTTTGATTGTAATGCTTTATGTGATCTTGGTGCAAGTATTTACGTTATGCCTAAGAAAATTTATAATATGCTTGACTTGCCACCGCTGAAAAATTGTTATTTGGATGTTAATCTTGCTGATCATTCTACAAAGAAACCTTTGGGTAAAGTTGATAATGTTCGCATTACCGTTAACAATAATTTTGTTCCCGTTGATTTTGTTGTCTTGGATATTGAATGCAATGCATCTTGTCCAATTATATTGGGAAGACCTTTTCTTCGAACTGTTGGTGCTATTATTGATATGAGGGAAGGTAATATAAAATATCAATTTCCTCTCAAGAAAGGTATGGAACACTTCCCTAGAAAGAGAATGAAGGTACCTTATGATTCTATTATTAGAACAAACTATGATGTTGATGCTTCATCTCTCGATGTTACTTGATACACACTTTCTGCGCCTAGGCTGAAAGGCGTTAAGAAAAGCGCTTATGGGAGACAACCCATGTTTTTACCTACAGTACTTTGTTTTTATTTTGTGTCTTGGAAGTTGTTTACTACTGTAGCAACCTCTCCTTATCTTAGTTTTGAGTTTTGTTGTGCCAAGTTAAGCCGTTGATAGAAAAGTAAGTACTAGATTTGGATTACTGCGCAGTTCCAGATTTCTTTGCTGTCACGAATCTGGGTCTATCTCCCTGTAGGTAGCTCAGAAAATTACGCCAATTTACGAGCATGATCCTCAGATATGTACGCAACTTTCATTCAATTTGAGAATTTTCGTTTGAGCAAGTCTGGTGCCATTTTAAAATTCGTCAATACGAACTGTTCTGTTTTGACAGATTCTGCCTTTTATTTCGCATTGCCTCTTTCGCTATGTTGGATGAATTTCTTTGATCCACTAATGTCCAGTAGCATTATGCAATGTCCAGAAGTGTTAAGAATGATTGTGTCACCTCTGAATATGTCAATTTATATTGTGCACTAACGCTCTAATGAGTTGTTTCGAGTTTGGTGTGGAGGAAGTTTTCAAGGGTCAAGAGAGGAGTATGATGCAACGTGATCAAGGAGAGTGAAAGCTCTAAGCTTGGGGATGCACCCGGTGGTTCACCCCTGCATATATCAAGAAGACTCAAGCGTCTAAGCTTGGGGATGCCCAAGGCATCCCCTTCTTCATCAACAAATTATCGAGGTTCCTCCCACGAAACTACATTTTTATTCGGCCACATCTTATGTGCTTTTTCTTGGAGCGTCGGTTTGTTTTTGTTTTTGTTTTGTTTGAATAAAATGGATCCTAGCATTCACTTTTTGGGAGAGATACACACTCCGCTGTAGCATATGGACAAATATGTCCTTGGTTTCTACTCATAGTATTCATGGCGAAGTTTCTCCTTCGTTAAATTGTTATATGGTTGGAATTGGAAAATGATACATGTAGTAATTGCTAAAAATGTTTTGGGTAATGTGATACTTGGCAATTGTTGTGCTCATGTTTAAGCTCTTGCATCATATGCTTTGCACCCATTAATGAAGAAATACATAGAGCATGCTAAAATTTGGTTTGCATATTTGGTTTCTCTAAGGTCTAGATAATTTCTAGTATTGAGTTTGAACAACAAGGAAGACGGTGTAGAGTGTTATAATGTTTTCAATATGTCTTTTATGTGAGTTTTGCTGTACCGTTCATCCTTGTGTTTGTTTCAAATAACCTTGCTAGCCTAAACCTTGTATCGAGAGGGAATACTTCTCATGCATCCAAAATACTTGAGCCAACCACTATGCCATTTGTGTCCACCATACCTACCTACTACATGGTATTTTCCCGCCATTCCAAAGTAAATTGCTTGAGTGCTACCTTTAAAATTCCATCATTTACCTTTGCAATATATAGCTCATGGGACAAATAGCTTAAAAACTATTGTGGTATTGAATATGTAATTATGCACTTTATCTCTTATTAAGTTGCTTGTTGTGCGATAACCATGTTTCTCGGGGAACGCCATCAACTCATTGTTGAATATCATGTGAGTTGCTATGCATGTTCGTCTTGTCTGAAGTAAGGGCGATCTACACTGAGTTGAATGGTTTGAGCATGCATATTGTGAGAGAAGAACATTGGGCCGCTAACTAAAGCCATGATCCATGGTGGAAGTTTCAGTTTTGGACAAACATCCTCAAATCTCTAATGAGAAAAGAATTAATTGTTGTCAAATGCTTAAAGCATTAAAAGAGGAGTCCATTATCTGTTGTCTATGTTGTCCCGGTATGGATGTCTAAGTTGAGAATAATCAAAAGCGAGAAATCCAAATGCGAGCTTTCTCCTTAGACCTTTGTACGGGCGGCATAGAGGTACCCCTTTGTGAAACTTGGTTAAAGCATATGTATTGCGGTGATAATCCAGGTAGTCCAAGCTAATTAGGACAAGGTGCGGGCACTATTAGTACACTATGCATGAGGTTTGCAACTTATAAGATATAATTTACATGATGCATATGCTTTATTACTACCGTTGACAAAATTGTTTCATGTTTTCAAAATCAAAGCTCTAGCACAAATATAGCAATCGATGCTTTTCCTCTATGAGGACCATTCTTTTACTTTCAATGTTGAGTCAGTTCACCTATTTCTCTCCACCTCAAGAAGCAAACACTTGTGTGAGCTGTGCATTGATTCCTACATACTTGCTTATTGCACTTATTATATTACTCTATGTTGACAATATCCATGAGATATACATGTTACAAGTTGAAAGCAACCGCTGAAACTTAATCTTCTTTTGTGTTGCTTCAATACCTTTACTTTGAATTATTGCTTTATGAGTTAACTCTTATGCAAGACTTATTGATGCTTGTCTTGAAGTGCTATTCATGAAAAGTCTTTGCTTTATGATTCACTTGTTTACTCATGTCATACACATTGTTTCGATCGCTGCATTCTTTACATATGCTTTACAAATAGTATGATCAAGATTATGATGGCATGTCACTCCAGAAATTATCTTTGTTATCGTTTTACCTGCTCGGGACGAGCGAGAACTAAGCTTGGGGATGCTGATACGTCTCCAACGTATCGATAATTTCTTGTGTTCCATGCCACATTATTGATGTTATCTACATGTTTTATGCACACTTTATGTCATATTCGTGCATTTTACGGAACTAACCTATTAACAAGATGCCGAAGTGCCGATTCTTGTTTTACTGCTGTTTTTGGTTTCAGAAATCCTAGTAAAGAAATATTCTCGGAATTGGACGAAATAAAAGCCCGGAGGCCTATTTTTACACGAAGCTTCCGGAAGACCGAAGACGAGACGAAGAGGGGCCACGGGGTGGCCAAACCCTAGGGCGGCGCGGCCCCACTGGCCGCGCCGGCCTGTGGTTTGGGCCCCCGTGCCGCCTCTTGACCTACCCTTCCGCCTACTTAAAGCCTCAGTGACGAAACCCCCGGTCACGAGAGCCACGATACGGAAAACCTTGCGAGACGCCGTCACCGCCGATCCCATCTCGGGGGATCCTGGAGATCGCCTCCGGCACCCTGCCGGAGAGGGGAATCATCTCCCGGAGGACTCTACACCGCCATGGTCGCCTCCGGAGTGATGAGTGAGTAGTCTACCCCTGGACTATGGGTCCATAGCAGTAGCTAGATGGTTGTCTTCTCCCCATTGTGCTATCATTGTCGGATCTTGTGAGCTGCCTATCATGATCAAGATCATCTATATGTAATTCTATATGTTGCGTTTGTTGGGATCCGATGAATAGAGAATACTTGTTATGTTGATTATCAAAGTTATGCTTATGTGTTGTTTATGATCTTGCATGCTCTCCGTTATTAGTAGATGCTCTGGCCAAGTAGATGCTTTTAACTCCAAGAGGGAGTACTTATGCTCGATAGTGGGTTCATGCTGCATTGACACTAGGACGATGTGATGAAAGTTCTAAGGTTGTGTTGTGCTTGTTGCCACTAGGGATAAAACATTGATGCTATGTCTAAGGATGTAGTTGTTGATTACATTACGCACCATACTTAATGCAATTGTACTGTTGCTTTGCAACTTAATGTCGGAGGGGTTCGGATGATAACTCTGAAGGTGGACTTTTTAGGCATAGATGCGGTTGGATGGCGGTCTATGTACTTTGTCGTAATGCCCAATTAAATCTCACTATACTCATCATGATATGTATGTGCATTGTCATGCTCTCTTTATTTGTCAATTGCCCAAGCTGTAATTTGTTCACCCAACATGCTTGTTCGTCTTATGGGAGAGACACCTCTAGTGAGCTGTGGACCCCGGTCCAATTCTCTTTCTTGAAATACAATCTATTGCAATACTTGTTTTTACTTGTTTTCTCTGCAAACAATCATCTTCCACACAATACGGTTAATCCTTTGTTACAGACAAGCCGGTGAGATTGACAACCTCAGCTGTTTCGTTGGGGCAAAGTACTTTGGTTGTGTTGTGCGGGTTCCACGTTGGCGCCGGAATCTACGGTGTTGCGCCGCACTACATCCCGCCGCCATCAACCTTCAACGTGCTTCTTGGCTCCTCCTGGTTCGATAAACCTTGGTTTCTTTCTGAGGGAAAACTTGCTGCTGTGCTCATCATACCTTCCTCTTGGGGTTGCCCAACGAACGTGTGAAATACACGCCATCAAAGGACCGTGCCAATTAGGAGACCATTTGCCATATGCTTTATCCTTGGTTCCTAGTGGCAACACGGCTTCCCATACTAGATCACCAACTTGAAACTCCTTTGGTCTAACCTTCTTATTGTATGCACGAGCTACCCTGGCTTTGTTCCCTTTAATTTTCTCAAGTGACCAAAGTCTAAGTTCCGTTGCATCCTCAATAGTGTCACTCATCAGGGCTGCACATTCTTCGAGTTGTCGGGTCATTCGAAACGTGACACGTCTCGATCCAGCCATAATTTCCCAAGGTAATACAGCTTCCTGCCCATAGACAAGCTGGTATGGCAAAGTTTTTATAGCTCCATGGCATGACATGCGATAGGCCCACAAAGCTTCTAACAATGTCTCATGCCACACCCTAGGGTTCTCGTCAATCTTCTAATCAGCTTGATCAGGCTTTGATTGGACGCTTCAGCTTGCCCGTTGGCTTGAGCATAGTATGGAGATGATCGGATCAGCTTAATCCCCATGTCATCGCAGAACTTTCTGAATTCTTTAGAAATAAAGACCGAACCTCCATCGGTCGTCATGGTTTGGGGAATCCCGAACCTATGAATGACATGTTCTTTGACAAATTGGATAACATCTTCCGATTTCACCTTCTTCATAGGAACGACCTCCACCCATTTGGTGAAGTAATCTGTAATGGCCAGAATCCACTCGTGGCCTTTGCTCGACGCAGGATGGATTTTGCCGATCATATCCATGCCCCAACCTCGAAATGGCCAAGGCTTGATGATGGGGTTCATCGCTGATGCGGGTACCATCTGAATCTTCCCGAACATCTGACACGCTTGGCATCCCTTGTAGTACTTGAAGCAGTCCTCAAGCATGGTGGGCCAATAAAACCCCGATCGCCTAATCAGCCACTTCATCTTATGAGCCGATTGGTGAGTTCCACGAGCGCCTTCATGCACCTCATGTAAGAGCCGATTAGACTCAGTTGGTCCCAGGCATTTGAGTAGTAACCCTTCCAACGTCCTGTAGAACATGTCATCTCCTATAAGGACATATTTCATAGCCTTGTATCTTATCCGTTTAGGTGCCCCCCGAGCCGAATCCTTCAAGTAACTGAAGATATCGGCTCTCCAGTCATCCTGTTCCAGGAACTGCACCTGAACTTCTGACCCGTCTGGTATGTCCTTGTATCCTGACGCCATATGTGCGAGATCATTGGCGTCGGTATTCTGAGACCTTGGGACCCAATTGAAATTGATGTACCGAAAATGTGTCATCAGCTCACGACATTCCATCCAATATGGACAGAGTGACTCACTCTCGCACTTGTATTCGTCCGTGAGCTGGGAGATCACCAACTTCGAGTCTCCAAGAAGCTCCACCACCTCTGCCCCGGCTTCCAAAAGCAACTCCATTCCCTTGCGCACTGCCTCATACTCAGCGACATTGTTGGTGCAAGGGGTAGATAGCCTGATGGCGAAAGAATATGTTGCCCCCCGAGGCGACACGAGCGAGAATGCCGATGCCACAACCATCATCACAAGCCGATCCATCGAAGAACATAGCCCATGCACGTACGGATAGTGCTGCTATATTAGTATTAATCCGTTCAGCTATAAGATCGGCCAACGCTTGTCCCTTGATCGCTTTCGCAGGCTGATACCGAAGATCGAACTCCGACAACGAAAACATCCACTTACCAAGTCGGCCTTTCAAAACAGGAGCCGACGAGCATGTGCTTGACAACGTCCGACTTGCATATGACGATGATCTCTGCGAGTCAAAAGGATATGATGAAGCTTGGTGCAGGTGAAGAACAGGCAGAGGCATAGCTTCTCGACCTCAGGATACCTTGTCTCTGCGTCCAACATCCTTCTGCTGAGGTAGAAAACGACCTTTTCAACACCCTCATAGAGTTGCACCACCACCGAAGCGATGGACGTGTCAGCTACTGATAAGTAGATATAGAACGACCTGTCTTGTTGGGGTGGAACTAGCACGAGCGGCATTGTTAGATACCGCTTAATCTCGTCAAACGCCGCTCGTTCGTTCGCCCCCGGTGAAACTCGTCATCAGATTTAATCTTCACCAACGCCATGAACGGCTCAATTCGTCCTGACAGGTTAGAGATGAATCGTTGGACGAAGTTGATCTTGCCGATAAGACGTTGGAGCTCCTTCTTCGTGGTAGGCGGCTGCATGGTACGCATCGCCTCTTGACTTTTCGGAGCCGATCTCGATTCCTCGTTCATGAACCGGAAAACCTAGAAACCGACCGGCCGTCACACCAAAGGCACACTTCTTTGGATTCATTCTCAGTCCGAATTTCCGAGTTCGGTCTAGGATGCGTCGCAAATCATCCAAGTGTCCCTCCATGGAGACAGACTTGACCACCACGTCATCGATGTAGATTTCCACCAACTTGCCGATCAGATCATGAAATATATAATTCATGGCTCTTTGGTACGTTGCACCAGCATTCTTCAACCCAAAGGTCATGACTACATATTCAAACAAGCCCATTGACCCTGGTACTCTGAATGCAGTCTTGTGTATATCTTCTGGAGCCATGAAAATTTGGTTATAGCCGGCGTTGCCATCCATGAAGCTCAACACCTTGTGGCCAGCAGCTGCATTGATCAACGTTTCTGCCACAGGCATCGGATATTCATCCTTTGGAGTGGCTCTGTTGAGATCTCGGAAATCTATGGCCACACGCCATCGGCCGTCGTTCTTCTCTACGAGTACGATATCGGAGATCCATTCAGACATACCTGCATGGCCTGATGAACCCGGCGGCCAACATCTTCTCGATCTCTTTCTTGACCTCTTCCAGAATTTCGGCCTTCATCTGACGTGCTCGTTGTTGGAATGGCCGAAATCCTTTCTTAAGGGGGAGCCGATGCTCAATGATGCTCCTGTCTAACCCAGGCATCTCTGTGTAATCCCATGCAAAGCAATCTGGGTATTCTTTTAATAGAGCTATCATCTGACTCCTGAGATGTGGATCTAACTTTTTGCTGATAAAAGTTGGTCGTGGCTTATCCCCAGGACCAATGTCGACTTCTTCTAGATCATCAGCCGATGTAAACCCATACCATAGCTTTCCGTCACCTGTGAGATCGACACTGCATACAGGGAAAACGTATGGTAAGGATAATATGGGCCGATTGCTGGAATCGGCCTTCATTTTGATTGTAACCAGGATTTTTGGGAAGTGCCGGAGCCGATCGCGTGGAACGGCTTCCTCTTTGTCCTTGTTATGAGAGCGGCTGCCCTCGTCTCTGTCCTTACCAGAGTGGTACCCAGGCCCTACCATGTTGATGCTGAACGAGGAACCTGGCTGGCACCTCCCAGGGTAAGTGCATTCCACCATGTTAACGGCGGGGAAAGGGTGTGTGTCGATTTTCATGGCGTACTGGCTGAAAATTAGTCGCCCTTGTTCTATCGCCATTTGGATCTGCTGACGCCACACCCTGCAGTCGTTGGTGTCATGGGTGAACGTGTTATGCCACTTGCAGTATGGCTTTCCGTTCAGCTCCTGTGCCGTGGGGATTTTGTGGCCTTCGGGTACCTTTAGCTGCTTCTCCTTAAGTAAGAGGTCGAAAATTTGCTCAGCTTTGGTCACGTCGAAGTCAAACCCTCTTGGAGGACCTTGTGGCTTAACCCATTTGCAGGACACGGGGCCTGCCCCCCCCGAGTCCATTCAGCCACTGCTACCTCTTGATCTCCCGCAGATCCTTCATCTTCACCTGCCTCAACCAGGACTACCGCCCGCTTGAATTTATCCTGGTACAACTCTGGGTGGCGCTGTTCATATGATGACAGCTTCTGAACCATATGCGCCAGTGAAGGGTAGTCTGCTTGGGAAGCCATATCCTTGATCGGTGATGCGAGACCCACCACCGCCAACTCGACTGCTTTTTTTCAGTCACACGAGCCGAATAGCATCGGTTCCTAACGGTCTCGAAGCGCTGGATGTATTCTGACACCGTTTCTCCGCGCTTACGTCGTACTTGTGCTAGATCGGCAATGCCAGCCTCGGAAGCCTCTGAGTGATACTGCACGTGGAACTGCTCTTCCAACTGCTTCCAAGTCCGGATTGAGTCTGGTGGCAGCGATGTGTACCACCCGAAAGCCGATCCTGTGAGGGACTGTGCGAAGAACCTCACACGTAGTTCATCTGATGCTGAGATCGTGCCCAGCTGCGCCAAATATCGGCTCACATGTTCGATTGAACTGGAGCCATCTGACCCACTAAACTTGGAGAATTCAGGGAGCCGATATTTGGGTGGTAGTGGGATCAAATCGTACTCGTTGGGGTACGGCTTGGAATAGCCGATTGCCCTCCTTTTCGGCACCATGCCGAACTGGTCTCTCAAGATTGTACTGATCTGATCCACGGTGCTGGCTGCAGGAGTCGAACTCTGAAGATTCGCTGGAGTGGCATACTTAGCCAGCCACGCTTGCTTCTCAAGCTCTGAGCCAGCTGCAGGAGTTGAGCTCTGAAGGTTCGTCGGGGTGGCATACTTAGCTAGCCACGTCTGCTTTTCAAGATCTGTTCCAGAAGTCCCCCCTGCTGTTCCAGAAGTCCCTGCTGTTGCAGTCTGGTTCATGAGTGCCCAGTTACTGCAGTCTGGCACGTATGTGCACGTGTACCCGTGAGGGATCTCCTTAGGCGCCTCATACAAGAACTGGTAATCACTAGGGTCACCACCGATCTTGTAGACGACGTATGCCGGTGAACTCGGCACTTCTGGTGCTGCCAATGCGAACGGCAGCGGTGGTCGGGACTGGAGTGGTATCTCTCCTTGGTGAGTCCCTAGAGCAGGTCCTGACGGCGAGTATTGATGTCTCATGATTTCCTGGACCACCCGAAGGGCGACACGCTCCAAAGTGTTCACCAGGCTCTCAGAATGGCGGTGCAGCGAATGAGCTACCATGAAATTAATCTCCTGACGCAGAGACCTGGTGCGTTCCTGCGAAGGGCGGACAGGTCCACTCCATCGAGCGCGCCTTCAGGTGAGAACCCTTTCCATCTAATGCCGTGTGAGCGGGTCCTCTGAAAAGAGCCGATGAGGTCGGCTTCGAGGATAGCTTTGACCTCGTCATAATTCTTCTTGAGCTCCTCAGTCAGATCTTCGTACGTGACTGGAGTACCTTCCGCCATCTCAGATGTAGATGGCGATGCGGTTGATGTCGAAGACGGTCCCACCGGGCGTGCCAGAATGTGTTGCGGTCAGAAACCCACCGGCGAGCAACGACGGGCAACACAGTAGAGCCGGGAGGCTCCCAGGACTGCGGCTGGCCCTGGTCCCTCGAGCGACGGCCCGCATAGCCTCGGCACGCACGTCCGATGCTGGTGCAAGGGCGTGCCACCTGACCTATACCTGGTCAGGAAGGTGATGGATTTGCTTCGCTTAGTTTCCTGCATGGCATACACGTAAACATTAAATACGAGCCTCGATCGGCTCTCAGGTTGTCCTGTGAATCGGCTCAAGGAGTCGATCCACCCATGGTTCGTATGAGTTCTACGATCACATGGTGGTCCTGCTTGATCAATAAAGCTAAAACGACCTACGACGATTTAGGGTTTTCACCACATAATCGGAACATCCTACACGTGATTGAGCCTGGCAGCCACGCACAGTGATAATAAACCAACCCTAGACAAGGCCTAAAAACCAACATGAAGTTGATCCCCGGAACATCTTATCTAGGGCTAGCAAACTACACCCTACGGCTACTGGATCCTTCAACCCGTTTGCAAGGCCTAACTATGCAGATATTAAACTAATCCTTGAAGAACAAGGAGCAATCATAACAGATCGGATCTACTAAATAATGATCAAGCGAGGTGCCGCCCTTACACCTAAGATAGGTGTAAGGGCGGCTAGACGTCTAAGGGTTGCATGGACGAAAGCATATGATACGATAAAACAATGCTAACCCTAACACATCTATGATGCTTACCCGGAAGAAACCCTCGAAACAAGAGGTTGGCGATGCGCCTAGATTGGTTTGTGATGAACGTGATTGTTGTCTTTCTCAATAACCCTAGATACATATTTATAGTCCATAGACTTTCTAACGTGGGAATAATCCCAACCGTGCACGAGCCAAATTCTATCTAACCGACACGTATCCTACTATATTTACAGATACACGGGCAAACTAGCCCAAACTTTGTATACAAGGATGATTCATGATTTCTTCCGTGTATATTCTTCAAGCCCATCTTAATCGCGGCCCACCTCTGATCCGGTCAAATTTTGGTGATAACACATATATATAGAGATTTTTAGGTCAAATGAAGTTGGTTGGCGAAAGAATCAGGTCAATCGGAGGCCAAGGCTCAAAAGAACATGGGTGGCGCTCCCACCTTGCCTAGGCGTGCCACCTAATGCCTTTTGGGCCTCCAGGCCCCTCTCGTGAGATCCGAGTGCTCCAGATGCTTCTTTGGTGAAATATTGACATCTCCAAAATACTAGCTCAATTTGATTTCGTTTAGGTCCCTAAAAGTAACAAATACACAAAACAGGTTTTCCTGTCTTGCAGAGTTATAACCCAAATAAAGGGGATCATTGGTAAATCCCAAAAAATCAATGTAAAACATGGATATAACATCATATATGTTGCTAATATGTGGGAATATGTATCAATAAACTACAAAGTTCATGTATGCATTTTACATGCATCACCGGACACCATCAATTTGATGTGCTCTTCTTCGTCAAGATGTGTGCTTCGGTTGCCACTCAGGATGGTGTGGCAGGAAGCACCCGAGAAGGGGACGGGGATGCGACATGGACGACGTGTGTGGACGGCAAGAACATGCATTTGTTTCATGAAGATGGTGCTTTATTCACACTGGAAGGGGACATGAGAGACCGCGGGCTCGGTTTTCTTTCCCATCCCCTCTCCTTTCGTTCTCTTCGCTCCTTTGAGAGTCCACCACCGTTCCAGCCCAGATCCGGCCGCTCTCGACGCCGGCGATCGCGCTGGTGCTCGTAGAGATGCGCTAAGATGCTGGCTCCACCTCTATAGTAGTAGGTCTAGGGTTAGGTCTAAGTTTCGTTGTTTTTTGTCCCACGTGGCAACTGGCGTCATGCCGATGTGGAGCTCGCCGGCGTCTGCGAGAGGCGCCTGGTGGCTAGTGATGGCTTCTCTTCTGCTTTTTGTGCTCCCGTGGTCGGAGCCAAGGAGGAGCAGCGGAGAGCCTCGCACCGCTCTAAATAATCTCGCAGGTCTTGGTCCTCTATCCCTGCTTCCTTCAGATCTCGATGGCAGAGATGGTCTGGAGGCAGAGATGGAGCAGTTGGGGGCTAGGTCTTCGATGTCCTGGCCCTGGAGCTCTTCTTTCTGCACAGACTACACAGTGATCTTCGAGATCGCCGTGATCTTTGGCCAAAAAGGTGGCCCTTCATCTACCTCCAATGCGGAGGCCCTTGCAAGGATTCAGCACCGGAGCTCGACACCCCCTGGAGGCCAAGTGGTGCGTCCCCGGGTTCTTGGTGGTGGCCGGTGTGTGGATTGCTTCGCCGGAGTGGAGTTCTCGAGCTACTTGCTCTCTGAACTTGGCGGAATCGCCTCGAGTTCGCCGGCGACTGGTAGCAGAGGTGCCCAAGTCCTTGATTGCGTTTCTCTTTTTTATTCTAGGGTGCTTTGTGTAAATGTGGTGACATTATTCTCGAATCATAGGTCCTTTATGATAAATGTAAAAGGTCACCACTCAGCTTGTATCTGCCACGTGTTCCTTAATTGAGCTCATCTGGGTCTTTTGATCCCTCTTGTTCAAAAAAAAGAATGGGACTTGAGGAGTAAATTACATAAAACTACCATATTTTGAGCTAGGTTAACGAGTTAGGACCTCTTTTGCTATTTATTCAAAAACTACCACTATCAAAACGAGTTGTCACGGATCGCACTAATAACTGTTTGATTGCGTGATAGCAGCGAAGGGCCCACCCATCTGTGCTTACTTGGAAAGATAAAATCGGCATGGTGTGCTCTGAACCGGTTTATCTCGCTTTTTCCATTCGGCGGCGATGGATTCTGAACCACATAGCAGGCCTTATTACTTCCTATAGTCTGTTTTTTTCCTTTCCTTGTGTTGTGAGGGCGGGTGACGTCAGCCTTTCCTTAGCACAACCACTTAGTATTTTTCTTAGTTGGAAGAGAGAGAAATAAGAAAGAGAATGTTATCTTTCCTTAGCTAAGAGATCATCTCTTATAAAATAAGAGAAGACTATTTTATGCGTTGTTCGATATGTCTTCCCTTAGCAAATTAATTTCTGCTGAAAATTAATTATTTATCATTAATTGCTAGGATGTTAATAAGAGATAATGCATTGTATGACTTATCTCTACGGCTTTCTCTAGATGACGTGAAATACTAAGAGAAGGCATGCCTTATCTACCATTGTACATGTTCTCAGGAACATGAACGCGTGCATTCTTTCCTTTCAAAAATCCCAAGACGCGGGCGCTCATGTCCTATGTGTGTTGAGCTTGACTCCCTAGTAAGGAGTAGTGTGGTGAGTAGTGTGGCTGCGTGGAAGGTAGCTTGGCATAGCCACGAGTCACCATGAGCAACAACGCAGTACCAAGAGGTGGTCGGAAACAGGTCACCGACGAGCTCTTAGCAGCGTCGGTGATGTCACACAGCGCTGTCACAACTGAGACCGATGGGATAAAAGGGAGAATAGTTGGAGATATTGTCGTAGAGGAAAATAATAAGATGTTTATTATTATCATATCTCATTAGTTCATAATATTTTCATGCCATGCTATAAATGTATTAAATGAAAATGTTGTATAAGATACAAATATGTGGGAATACGTGGCAATAAACTACAAAGTTCATGCGTGCATTTTACATGCATTAACGAGCTGAAATAGCCTTGTCAGTAACGAGACCGAACTAGGTATATAGATACCGATGATCATATCTCAGACAAGTGCCGATATGGGATGAATAAAATGAATAAGACTAAATGCATAGGTTCAAACGATGATCATATCTTCGTGGAATACATAGTGATCACAATGGTTATCCAGACCCCCCTAGTGATCATATGGTCGGTGAACTAGTCCCAATTCATGGCTATGATATTTTCGAACCGTAACGGAACACACTTAAGGGTTCAATGAAACTTAAGATAGTTTACGATTCATTGGAATTGATATATATATATATATATATGTACATATATATATATATATCCGGAATAGGGTTCCTGAGAAGTCCGAAAGTTGTTCGGAATAGTTCGGGAGGTGTCTCGGACTAATGGCAATTAAAGGATAATATGTTTAATATGTTGATTAAATGAATTAATGTATTAAAATATATTTAATATAATAAAATGTGATTTTTATTAATTAAAAGGGATTCCCTACCTTATTTGGCCCCATATGGAAGGGGCCCATAAGAGAAAAGAAAAAAGGGAAGGGGTGGACTGGCCGGCTAACCAGGGGACCGAACAAGGCGGGGGAGGGGCGTGATGAGGACATCCCTACTACACTACTAACTCTGTCATTGCAAGATGAAGGCGATGATGTGAAGCTCAAGACCAATGAAGTCGGGATTGGACCAATGACACGAACTCCTGCGAAGCTACTCAAACAACATGTGAACTTGTTCCTAAGTGATACTTTGATCGATGAGAACTTTATACTGCCTAAGTTCTATTACTTATGTATGATCAGGTATGAGGAGGGAGCAAGCATCGCACGAGGAAGAGATGAGCAGCTGGACAAGAAGCTGGACGTGAAGCTGGACATGGAGGTGGCCATGAAGCTGGACAAGAAGACATCTCATGGAAGCGCGAGGGAGGAGAGGGAGGCATGCGCGAGGGGAGAAGAAGAAGTCCAGGCCGGTGCCAGGCCCGGTCAGACCAGCCGCCACGCCAGCGCGCTCGGTCCCAGGCCCGGTCCAACCGGACGCCCGAACGGCCCAGCCCGACGCCGACCGGATCCCCAGCTTGTGCCAACCGGGCACTATCTAGTAAGCCCGAACGCTTAGCTCGGTCACCACCCGGTGCCAGACCGGGTTGAAACCGGATGGCCCGGTCCCAGGCCCGGTCGACCGGCCGTATGACCGACCGACTCCGAGTCTGTCTCGACCAGATCCAATCTGGGTCGGTTTTCTATGTATCTTTTCGAACTAAGGTCATCCTGACCCCCTATATAAGTGCCCAGGACGCCCCAAATTAGGTTGAGACCACGTTTAAGATAAACCCTAGTTCATAGTTGATTGCTTTGCAACTCTATTGAATCTCTACACCATATTGCATTGATTTGGTGTAAACCCCTGAAAGTCTTGTGTGATCTGCTGTTCCATTGGGAATTAGACGGTTGCAACTTACCGCTTCGTGGTCGGCGGCTACGTGCGCAAGTGTGTGGAGTTGCGAATATCTTGCAGGGTTGAGAGCTGTTGCATTGGCGACAGGGACCAATCGAGAGACTTTGTTGCGTCATTCAAGTTATCATCCACTTCATCATCGTGTATCTCCGTTGTGTTCATCCCGAGATCATCATCACCACCGTTTCTTACTGAAAAGATCGGGCCACTGATGACCCACAAGTATAGGGGATCGCAACAGTCTTCGAGGGAAGTAAAACCCAATTTATTGATTCGACACAAGGGGAGACAAAGAATACTTGAAAGCCTTAACAACGGAGTTGTCAATTCAGCTGCACCTGGAAACAGACTTGCTCGCAAGAGTTTATCGATAGTAACAGTTTTATAGCGATAGCGTAGTGAAATAACAAGCAACAGAGTAACAAAGACAACAGTAGTGATTATAGTAAACAGCAGGATTAAAATATTGTAGGCACAGGGATGGATGACGGGCGTTGCATGGATGAGAGAAACTCATGTAACAATCAAAGCAGGGCATTTGCAGATAATAATAAAATGGTGTCCAAGTACTAATCAATCAATAGGCATGTGTTCCATATTTAGTCGTACGTGCTCGCAATGAGAAACTTGCACAACATCTTTTGTCCTACCAGCCGGTGGCAGCCGGGCCTCTAGGGAATCTACTGGAAATTAAGGTACTCCTTTTAATAGAGCACCGGAGCAAAGCATTAACACTCCGTGAACACATGTGATCCTCATATCACCGCCTTCCCCTTCGGTTGTCCCAATTTCTGTCACTTTGGGGCCTTAGGTTCCGGACAACAATACGTGTATACAACTTGCAGGTAAGATCATAAAGCAATGAATATCATCATGAATTGATAACATGTTCAGATCTGAGATCATGGCACTCGGGCCCTAGTGACAAGCATTAAGCATAACAAGTTGGAACAATATCATAAAAGTACCAATTACGGACACTAGGCACTATGCCCTAACAATCTTATGCTATTACATGATCAATCTCATCCAATCCCTACCACCCCCTTCAGCCTACAGCGGGGGAATTACTCACACATGGATGGGGGAAACATGGCTGGTCGATGGAGAGGCGTCGGTGGTGATGATGGCGATGATCTCCTCCAATTCCCCGTCCCGGCGGAGTGCCAGAACGGAGTTTCTGGTCCCGAGACGGAGTTTCGCGACGGTGGCGGCGTACTGGATGGTTTCTGGCGATTTCTTCTAACTCCCCGTGCGTTTTTAGGTCGAAGGCGTTAAGTAGTCCGAAGGAGGGCGTCGGAGGCCGGCCGAGGGGGCCACACGCTAGGGCTGCGCGCCCCCCTCCCGGGCCGCGCCGGCCTAGTGTGTGGGGCCGTCGGGCCTCCACCTGGCTTGCCCTTCTGGCTCCGTCAATCTTCTGGAAAAATAAGACCTTTCGCATAAATTCCGAGGATTTTCCTGAAAGTTGGATTTCTGCACAAAAATGAGACACCGGAGCAATTCTGCTGAAAACAGCGTTAGTCCGTGTTAGTTGCATCCAAAATACACAAATTAGAGGCAAAACAATAGCAAAAGTGTTCGGGAAAGTAGATACGTTTTGGACGTATCAACTCCCCCAAGCTTAGCTTATTGCTTGTCCTCAAGCAATTCAGTTGACAACTGAGTGCGATAAAAGAACTTTCACGAACACATTTGTTCATATGATGTAAATATTCTCATGATATGGCAAGTACTTAAGCAATTCATAATAAGATACATGCAAATAAAATCATCTAATAGCTATGTCAATCATGGAAAAGGTACCAACAAATTAATAATGAGCATCATGAATCATGTCTATCAGCAGGATTGCAATGTTCATGGAATGATATGATAAAGTGGTATCTCGCTTGCCCGTATTTGTACAGCAAAACATAAATGCTCGGGCACCTTTGAGGTTCAAGGGAAGACTGGAAATGGAGATTATCAAAGATAAAATCATCAAAGTTATACCACAGTTAATCACATTTTGGGACAAGCATATTATACTAAGAATGACAGTTGTGCTCTCAAGAAAGTGCTCAAAGAAAGGATGGAGACTCAATGTAAAAGTAAAATATTGACCCTTCGCAGAGGGAAGCAGGGATTAACATGTGCTAGAGCTTTTCATTTGTAAAACAGGAGTAAAATTATTTTGAGAGGTGTTTGTTGTTGTCAACGAATGATAGTGGGTACTCTAACTACCTCGTCAACCAGACTTTCAAGAGCGGCTCCCATGAAGGACGTTATCTCTACCGAACAAGGTAAATCATCCCTCTTCTCTTTTGTTTACACACGTACTTTAGTTTCATTATGGATGACACTCCCCCAACCTTTGCTTACACAAGCCATGGCTAACCGAATCCTCGGGTGCCTTCCATCAATCACATACCATGGAGGAGTGTCTATTTGCAAATTAAGTTGCTTACTGATGAATCAGGGCAAAACATGTGAAGAGAATTATTAATGAAAGTTGATTAATTGGGGCTGGGAACCCCGTTGCCGACTCTTTTTGCAAAATTATTGGATAAGCGGATGTGCCACTAGTCCATTATGAAAATCTGTCAGGAGTAAATGACAAGATTGAAAGATAAACACCACATATTTCCTCATGAGCTATAAAACATTAACACAAATTGAGAAGCATTTTGAAGGTTTAAAGGTAGCACATGAGAATTTACTTGGAATGGTTTGAAATGCCATGCATAGGTATTTATGGTGGACACTCTGGAAGCACGAGCAGCGTTCCCGCTCAGTACAAGTGAAGGCTAGCAATAGACTGGGAAGCGACAATCAAGAGAGCAGTAACTGTCATAATCATGCTTGCGACAAAATAAATTAACGGAGGCATACAAGTGATACAAGAACTCTGAGGTAAAGTAAATCATCGAAGCTTAATTGACTTCTTATTCAGTCATATGCATGCGTGAGCATGTGCCAAGTTGATTCAAGAGAATTATTCAGAGGAGGATACCACAATGTCATACCTATCTATGAATAAAGCAATGCAAGCAAATATTTATGACATGCTACTCATATTAATAAATTGGAGCTAATCATGAGAGATCATGAACTACTAGACTTTCTTAAATGACATATACCTCACATGAACCAACTAAGCATGCTTACATGGATGAGTATATGTACAAAAATGAAAACAAATAGAGTTCATACCAGCCTCTCACCACAATCGGATTGTCGTAGATCGTCATTATTGCCTTTTCACTTGTGTAGCTTGAATAATATGGAATGAAAACCACGCTCCAGCCACCGAAGACCATTGAACTCATAATGAACTTTACAAAACCAAAGAAGAACAGAAAATATTTTTGGTGTTTTCGAATTGGAAACAAGAACAAAAGGAAACAAGCAAACAAAGCAAAATCTTTTTGGATTTTCTTAAAGCAAACCAACGATAGCAAATAAAGCAAAATAAAAGCAAGAAACCAAAATAAACAAGTGGTGAAGAGAAACAACAGAAATATTTTTGTTCTTTTTGTGTTTTGGGAAAGAAACAAAGGAAAAACAAGAAAATGAAAACTAAAAGAGTCACATAAACGCAAAGCAGCAGAAATTCGTCAAACTTGACAGCAGTACAGTAATCGATTTTTAAGAAATTCTTCCGCTGCTCAGCTAGAAAAGTGTTCAACTAATGAAAGTTAGATAACAACCTAGGGAACATGCACAAAAATTGGCTTCGTAAAATAACGTTCTGGCTATTTTTGAGAATTTTTTTGGTATCAGTCCAGAATCTGTTTTCAATCAGCACTTCCCCAAATATCATCTTCCTCTTATTAGAAAACCACTTTAAGAAACTAAACAAGTACATACAAGTATCCAGCAATCATAATATGCAAAGAATGAGTGATGCCGGTATACCTCCCCCCAAGCTTAGGCTTTTGGCCTAAGTGGAGATCAACCCTGCCGAGGGTCAGGATTCCACGCCGGTGGATCATACATGGCGTAGTCATAATAAGGTCCCGGTGCAGAAGAAAAGGGTGAAGGCTCCTCATGCCCAACTTGTTGATGCGAAGAACTTGCTGCATCGGATGAGTCAAGGCTGTAACACCCCAAATTTCAAAACAAAGAGAAAATGAATTTCCTTTTTCCAAAAATGAGAACCAACAAAAACTTTTCTTACTTTGAGTGCTATGCATAGTGCTCATACCTAATACTTGTGTTTTGCCATGATGAGTGTTATTATGCTTATGTGATAAACCCTAAAACCCTAAAGTAATCAAGTAAAGATCACAAACCCAATAAAATAAAAGAGAAAGAAATCAAATAAGAAAAACCCTAAACCTTGATCTTCTCAAATACAAATGGATCTATTTTGAGAAACCAAAATAAAGAAAAAGACATATATAGGCATATAGCCCTAATAGGAAAATCTGGAACCCTACCTTTATTATTTTTGCTAAATGGTGGTGAACCATTGTGAACCCCACTAAACCCTAGACCTCATACTCTCTTGTCACAAATCTTTGAAAAACCAAAATAAGAAGAGGTGATTTTAAATCAGAAAAAGGGGCATATGCAAGCCCATGGCTATTTTGTGTAAAAACTAAAACTTTGTTGCTTACCTGGTGTAGATGATTGGAAATACCTCAACACACTCAACAAAGCATTTACCAACCAATTTAAGTGAGAATCAAAATAAAATCCATCTTATGCATAGAGGCATATGTGGCACTTAGCCAAACTATCAAATCTTGACCTAGCCACCTCCATTGTCCTAAAATGGTTTGAACCTTTCACCCAACTAATTCTAACCCCAAATAAACCTCATCCTTGTCAAAGGGAAGCAAAGAAAAATAAAAGAATAAAAGTTAGAAATTCACAAAACCCTCACATATGGTTTATGCCATTTTTGCAAATATTTACCCTAGCCCATTTTGGTCTTCACCATTAGTTGTATTATGTTAATAAACACTTACTACAACTTTTGGAATCAAAGGAACACAAATCAAATCCAATTTAAACTCAATTTGTGAACACATAGAATAATGGTCAAATCTGTCTTTTATAATCTGGTCACTACTTTGAGCCCCTCTATCTCAAGTTTTTCAAACTAAACTTTCCCAATTCTTTGCATGTCATCCAAGAGGACATCAAGATGAACAACTTTTGTAAAGACAACCATGCCAAATTCACTTTGGATAAAAATCTATGCTCATGCAAAGTTAGGACTTTTTAATATGTGCAACAATCTCACTTTGTCAAATTTTACAATTCTTTGATTTTTAAAATTTCACCACCACACATAGTTGTCTCTGGTCATTTGCAACTTAACCAAATGCACCACTTTCAATTTTTGAATCCATTTGAGATCAACCAAATTTTGCAAGAAATTGAATTGGACAAATATGGAACTAATCAAAAACACTATTTGCATGGTGTTTGGCCTAACCCTACTGCCCCACTCGACCCTACCTGTCCCCTGGCCCTATCTCTCTCACTCCATAGCATAGAAACCCTAGGAGAGCAAGCCTAGCATGGCATGGACATGGCCATGTCGGCCATGGACACCATGTCGAGCCACCCCTCCCTTTCTTCTTCTCTGGCCACGGCCACCGTGTCCAAACGCACCACCTCACCTCCCTGGCCACGCCTAGCATCTCCATTACCACGGATAACACCGACAGTCGCCGGAAATCGCGCGCCCAGAATCGCCCAGGATGCCGATGACGTCGCGCCAGTACACGCCGCGGACGTCACTGGCCACGCGTCGCTCGCCGTACTCCGTCGTACCCCGACCGCCTCCGCTCGCCATGGTACTCGCCACGCCACGTGGAGCATGCCGGACACGCTCGCGTCACCTGCCTGTACTCGCCGTCGCCGGAGAGGACGATTCCACCCGCCGCGGCCGCGCCAGTACACGCGTTCGCCCGACCACCGTACGCCAAGACTTGCAGCGCCGTTGACGCTCATCGAACCGTCTTGACGTCGCCTACCTAGCGCCCACCTCGCCTACCCCTATCCCTCGCCGGAATCGCCGCGTCCATCGTCACCCTTGCCGCGCCCCTCACGGCACCTCGCGTCCTATAAAAGGAGCCGTCCCCGCGCCTTCACCTCCACAGCAAACTCACTCCCCTCTCCCTTCTCAAGCTCCTCCGCTTCTCTCCACTGCACATCGCCGCCGCTAGCCATCCAATTTATCACCGGAGCCCGCGGAGGTACTGAGATCGCCGCCATCGATTTCGGCCACCATCGGAGACGCCGCCGGTACCGGCTGCTTCCTCTTCCTCGACAACATCGTCGCCGCACGTCGCTGACCCTCGCCGGAGTCCAGGAGCACCGCCGACCCCCTACCTCCGCCGCTACAGCAAGCATCTCCCCCCGACGAAGACGACGCCCCTGCACCGCCCGATCTGCTTCTGATCCAACGGCGCGCATCGCAGCGTACCGATTCGGGTGAGTCACTCGGCCGACGGGTGGGGCCTGCCGTCAGCTGGCCCGCAGCGTTAGCTGGGCCGGCCCAACTCTTCTTTGCTACGTTTCAAACTGATTCGGCCCAATTTCTTTCCCGCCAGCCCGTCTAGTCAAATTCGATTTAATTCAATTCAAACCAATGCAATACTGGCCCTGTGTTTGAAATTCAATAGAATCTGTTTGGCTTGGCCAAATTTAGCAAACTTTATATGGTTCAAAAGCTACTGAAAAGATCTACAAAACCCCACTGGTCCCACTTCCAAATCTTGTGTAGAATTAATGTGACAAAAATAACAAGTCAGAGACTTCTACCACTTCAAATAATTATTAAAAATCAACCAAAATAGTTATTTAAGTAATTCCAACTCTCATAGCTCACTTTTGACTTACACTAATTGTTTCTGCAACAATATGCCATGCTTATTTTGAATGATCATGGTCTAGCTTAATTAAAGGATTATATTGCTATTTCTAGTCAAAGATATTGTCTAAAACTATTAATAAATCACATGGGAGTTTTTCTCTCATTTAAATCTTGTCATGAACAATTCAAAATGAGGTAGAGACTCTGGTCATATATGTTTCATATGAATTGTTGATGATATTAACTCACCTCAATAGTAGTTGTTAACTTAGTTACAACTATGTGTTAAATCATATGAGAGGTATTCCTCTCATTTAAATCTTGGTCTCAAGTAATTCAACATGAGGTAGTGACCATGGTCTATAAAATCTCATATTGAGTTATTTGGTGACATTAAATCACTACCATGTTAGTATTAAATTGCATGAGGTATGGAACCTCATTTAAATCATATTCCGGATGATAAGTATGAAGAGGTTGACTTTGGTCAATCTAGGTCATATCCGATTCATAAGAGAAATTAAATCTTAATAAGATAATGAGAGGAAATTATTTCTCTAAGTAATTAAAAGTAACTCCTAAGTTAGTATGAGAGGAAATTATTTTTTTTAATAAGAAAACAACACACCTACCCACTTAATAGTAATGTGTGATGCTAGTTTAATTTGTGTAAAGTATATGAGGTGTTTCACTTCATTTAAATCTGGTCCCATGTACTTTCATATGAAGTTTGGACCCCTGGTCAAATGCTCTCATATGAAATACTTGGAGATTTTAAATCATTTGTAGAAGTGTTAAATAGTATGGGGTATCTCTGCCTCATTTAAATCGTTCTCTCAAATGATGATGATGAATGGTTGACTTAAGACAACCTGAATTCATGAGTGATTGTTTGAGAAATTAAATCTTAAAGAAGATTCAATGAGAGGAAATTATTCCTCAAGAACTATATGGAAACTATCTTTTACATATGAAATGAGAGGAAATTATTTGTCCTCAAGCAAGACCACCAATGCACCAAATTGTATTAATTGTGGGAATAGAATAGTTTGTGTGAATACATGTGATCTTTAGAATAGACAATGAATTGTTTGGTGATTGTACCCCATATTTCGTATTTTAGACGCTAGTACCGAGGAGTATCAAGAGGAGGAGGAAGTCTACTTTCAAGGAGAAGAAGACCACTTTGACCACCTCAACCACCAAGGCAAGCTATACTCTTGCAAGCTAACACCATTGCAAGTTATATTGTTGCAAGATAATACCCTTGCAAAGTGCAAAGCTCACCATGAGCAAGGCATTACCCATTTACTTTATGTTCATGATCCTATTTCCCAGCTTTTACTTTACAAGCTTTATTTACTTTTGTTTTATCAAAGTACTTGTTGATTCATGATTCACCGGGTTAGTATTGGATTAGTACAAGAGTATCAAAGTTAGTCTAGAAGCAAAGCAAATTACTTAGCACCCCTCATACCTAGATGCTAGTGCTACATTGAAATTGGTTATGCTAGATGGGAACTTGTGAAATGAAATGACTTTGAAAACCTTGGAATGATGAGTCATTCTATTGAAAGATTTTGAAGGTGATTATGACTTATGAATGACATGGTGAACTTTACAAAAACCGATGGTTGGGTTCGGATGCGATACCATTCCAATTTTACAAGTACCCCCACAATACCCGATATGGGTAGGGCTTAACTAGAAGTTTATGTACCTTAGTATGGGTTCCCTCTACACAAGCGTCATCGGGGTTATGCCAAGGGCTGCCTCTAAAGAAATTTGGAATGATGTGATATGACGTGAATATGAGGTGAATGTCCGGCCCAAGCCCTGTGCAGTTCCCAGGCTGACTGTCTGTCTTCACTGGGAGGCCAAGCTCATGGGGAGAGATGCCTATACTAGGGTATGTAAGTGAAAGGTTATGGTTGGTAGTCCGCACACGGAGTGTGATAAATCAGGGCCGCTTAACCCCGACGGATTATTGCAAATGTTGTGGCACAAGTGTACGACCTCTGCAGAGTGTAGAACTATTCGAATAGCCGCGTCCACGGTTATGGACGGTTGGAAAGGCCATACTGTTCCGTCATCAGAACTTTTCTAAAAAAAGGGTGACTTGTGATTTGAACTTGAAATGGCGACTTTGACTTGAAAACACATTGAGTTGTGGGAATGACACTAATGTTCCCATTTGAGTTAGTTAGCACATGAAGAGTTTTTATTTCAAATACTTGTGAACTAAAATTGGCTTTATGCAAAATAAACTAGAACTTAGCATCCCCCTTACTAGAATGGCTAGTACTTACATTAGTATTAGTTTGCGAGTACTTTAAAGTACTCACGGCTTTGTCCCTGGCTATTCAAATGGCCAGACTATGAAGCAGAACAGCAGTATGAAGAGGACAACCAGCAGGACGCCTACGACAACTAGGGAATCTTCTGACGTCAAGCGTTGGCCTGTGGACTAGAGAGTCCCTTATCTTTACGCTTCCGCTATGTATTTGTGATGTGTGTTGAAACAATAGTTCAACTATTATTGTAATATTGGATCATGTGATCTATTTGTAAGACGACTATGATATGTAATGAATGATGACTTATGATATTCAACTCGTTATGTCTCGCAACAACAATATTCCCGGGATTGCGATGTATGGCATAACGGGCATCCGGACTTAAAAATCCGGGTGTTGACAAGTTGGTATCGAGCCATTGTTTGACCTTAGGAGACCCTAGTTAGAATGGACGTCTGCAAAACTTAGTTTCAAAACCAAAGAAGTGAATATTTGCGAAAAACTTATTCTCACTCTTATCCTTGAGATCTTTTTCAAAAGGAGGAATTCATGTCCTACTTTTCCTTGCCATTCCTACATAAAATTTTGCACACTGGAATACTTCTCTAATTTACTTCTCCTCTTTGTTCATAGATGGAGTACCCATGGGAGTTCTACCAGCTTGGTCACGGAGTCGACCTAAAGTTCGAAAAGGATTTGAAGCAACTAGTGGAATATCTAGGACACCCGTATCCCGAGTTCTTCGGAATACCCCTCAACAACCATTCTGGAGAAACACCTCGATGGGAAGTTTCTACTGATCTACGAAGAAAGCTTGGAGCCCCTGTATGGGAAACCATCTGGTTTTCTGTAACGGGAAACACTTGGGAGGAAGGACTAGTCAGAGCTATGCAAGAAGCAATTTTCCGTCGGTGTGGACAAAATGAGAACAAGATCAAGAACACTCGTTTCATCTACTACCCAAGACATGACTCCATGGGAAGACCGATGACCATGCCACCACATACGGGAGATGAACCATTATGTAGCACACCAGGACTTCAGGCTGTACAAAACCCGCAGGGATTTGGACAACGCCCTCGCCTCTCGCCAAGCACATCACCCGTGAAGACGAAGAATCCACCCGGAAGAGTAGTATCACTCCAGCACTTAAGTAGGTGTGAGTTGTATCGAGATCCCCTTGTATCGTAGAGCGAATGAATGGTTCTTCAAACCAACGGTGTGTTAGATTTGTACTGTGTGATGTTTGGTATGAATGAAAAAGTGTTGTTGGTATTACCCCTTCAACACTACTCAAGTTTTCAAGTTTTGAACCTTTGAAACTTTTTGAACTTTAACTCAAACAAACCATAGAAAATTCCCTCTTATCTTATCATCTACCTCAATCTTCAGATGGCCCCACCAACCCGCAGCGCCAACCAAGACGCCATGATGCAGATGCTAGAGATGATGATGGCCGACCGCGAAGCCGAGAGAACTGAACGCCAAGCCAACATTGCTGCACTACAGCAGATTGCTCAGAACAACAACGGCCATGGAAACCACGACCACCCTGGGTCAAAACTAAAGAACTTTCAAAACACCAACCCACCTATCTTCAGCAAAACCGAAGAGCCCCTCGATGCAGATGACTGGCTCCAGACAATGGAGAACAACCTCGAAGTTGCGCAAGTTGAAGCCACAGAGAAAGTACTCTTCGCCACCCACTACCTGTCAGGACCTGCACGAGCCTGGTGGACCAGCGTCCGCGCAATGAATGCTGGACAGATGATGACCTGGGAAGACTTCAAGCTGAAGTTTAGCAAGTACCATGTGCCCCAAGGACTGATCAAGATGATGAGAGACGAGTTCCGCGAACTCAAGCAAGGCAGAATGTCCGTGGTAGAATACCGCGACAGGTTTCTCACTCTGTCAAGGTACGCCCCGGATGAGACCGACACCAACGAGAAAAGGAAGGAGAGATTTCTGAACGGACTGCACGACGAAATGCAAACTGTGTTAGTGAACATTCCGTTCGCTGACTTAGAAGCCCTAGTGGACTCAGCCATACAGATGGAAGGAAAGCTGCATCAGGTCAATGAGAACCGCAAGCGCAGGATGATGAACCAGAGTGGACCCCACCATACCCAGAAGTACCGCAACAACTCCTCTGGAGGATTCACCCCAAGACACAGCAAGCCCCCTGCTCAGAGTTATCGCTCCAACTACACCAGCAACAACGGAGGACCCCCGAAGCCTGGAGGTAACCACAATAACAACCACCCCAACAGCAACAGCAACCATGGGAACAACAACAACACCAACACTGGCCCGAGGACTGGAAGCAATGCCATCCCCGTCACCCCGAAAGACAAGTCAACTGTAAACTGCTATGAATGTGGAGTTGTGGGCCACTACTCCAATGAGTGCCCCAAGAAGCTCGCCAAGATTGCCGGCAACACCGTTGCACCTGCTCAGAACCAACGCCGCTTTGCCGCAAGAAAGAACCAGAACAACAACGGTCGCTACTACAACATGATTGCCAATGAAGCCCAGGAAGCCCCTCAGGCCATGCCAAGTATGTTCCCCTGTTAATCTCACTAATCAATCTTTCTTAGGAACCTAACTTTTCTTTAAAATCTCGGGACGAGATTTGTTTAAGGGGAAGGGTTTGTAACACCCCAAATTTCAAAACAAAGAGAAAATGAATTTCCTTTTTCCAAAAATGAGAACCAACAAAAACTTTTCTTACTTTGAGTGCTATGCATAGTGCTCATACCTAATACTTGTGTTTTGCCATGATGAGTGTTATTATGCTTATGTGATAAACCCTAAAACCCTAAAGTAATCAAGTAAAGATCACAAACCCAATAAAATAAAAGAGAAAGAAATCAAATAAGAAAAACCCTAAACCTTGATCTTCTCAAATACAAATGGATCTATTTTGAGAAACCAAAATAAAGAAAAAGACATATATAGGCATATAGCCCTAATAGGAAAATCTGGAACCCTACCTTTATTATTTTTGCTAAATGGTGGTGAACCATTGTGAACCCCACTAAACCCTAGACCTCATACTCTCTTGTCACAAATCTTTGAAAAACCAAAATAAGAAGAGGTGATTTTAAATCAGAAAAAGGGGCATATGCAAGCCCATGGCTATTTTGTGTAAAAACTAAAACTTTGTTGCTTACCTGGTGTAGATGATTGGAAATACCTCAACACACTCAACAAAGCATTTACCAACCAATTTAAGTGAGAATCAAAATAAAATCCATCTTATGCATAGAGGCATATGTGGCACTTAGCCAAACTATCAAATCTTGACCTAGCCACCTCCATTGTCCTAAAATGGTTTGAACCTTTCACCCAACTAATTCTAACCCCAAATAAACCTCATCCTTGTCAAAGGGAAGCAAAGAAAAATAAAAGAATAAAAGTTAGAAATTCACAAAACCCTCACATATGGTTTATGCCATTTTTGCAAATATTTACCCTAGCCCATTTTGGTCTTCACCATTAGTTGTATTATGTTAATAAACACTTACTACAACTTTTGGAATCAAAGGAACACAAATCAAATCCAATTTAAACTCAATTTGTGAACACATAGAATAATGGTCAAATCTGTCTTTTATAATCTGGTCACTACTTTGAGCCCCTCTATCTCAAGTTTTTCAAACTAAACTTTCCCAATTCTTTGCATGTCATCCAAGAGGACATCAAGATGAACAACTTTTGTAAAGACAACCATGCCAAATTCACTTTGGATAAAAATCTATGCTCATGCAAAGTTAGGACTTTTTAATATGTGCAACAATCTCACTTTGTCAAATTTTACAATTCTTTGATTTTTAAAATTTCACCACCACACATAGTTGTCTCTGGTCATTTGCAACTTAACCAAATGCACCACTTTCAATTTTTGAATCCATTTGAGATCAACCAAATTTTGCAAGAAATTGAATTGGACAAATATGGAACTAATCAAAAACACTATTTGCATGGTGTTTGGCCTAACCCTACTGCTCCCACTCGACCCTACCTGTCCCCCGGCCCTATCTCTCTCACTCCATAGCATAGAAACCCTAGGAGAGCAAGCCTAGCATGGCATGGACATGGCCATGTCGGCCATGGACACCATGTCGAGCCACCCCTCCCTTTCTTCTTCTCGGCCACGGCCACCGTGTCCAAACGCACCACCTCACCTCCCCGGCCACGCCTAGCATCTCCATTACCACGGATAACACCGACGGTCGCCGGAAATCGCGCGCCCGAATCGCCCGGGATGCCGATGACGTCGCGCCAGTACACGCCGCGGACGTCACTGGCCACGCGTCGCTCGCCGTACTCCGTCGTACCCCGACCGCCTCCGCTCGCCATGGTACTCGCCACGCCACGTGGAGCATGCCGGACACGCTCGCGTCACCTGCCTGTACCTGCCGTCGCCGGAGAGGACGATTCCACCCGCCGCGGCCGCGCCAGTACACGCGTTCGCCCGACCACCGTACGCCAAGACTTGCAGCGCCGTTGACGCTCATCGAACCGTCTTGACGTCGCCTACCTAGCGCCCACCTCGCCTACCCCTATCCCTCGCCGGAATCGCCGCGTCACTGTCACCCTTGCCGCGCCCCTCACGGCACCTCGCGTCCTATAAAAGGAGCCGTCCCCGCGCCTTCACCTCCACAGCAAACTCACTCCCCTCTCTCTTCTCAAGCTCCTCCGCTTCTCTCCACTGCACATCGCCGCCGCTAGCCATCCAATTTATCACCGGAGCCCGCGGAGGTACTGAGATCGCCGCCATCGATTTCGGCCACCATCGGAGACGCCGCCGGTACCAGCTGCTTCCTCTTCCTCGACAACATCGTCGCCGCACGTCGCTGACCCTCGCCGGAGTCCAGGAGCACCGCCGACCCCCTACCTCCGCCGCTACAGCAAGCATCTCCCCCCGACGAAGACGACGCCCCTGCACCGCCCGATCTGCTTCTGATCCAACGGCGCGCATCGCAGCGTACCGATTCGGGTGAGTCACTCGCTGACGGGTGGGGCCTGCTGTCAGCTGGCCCGCAGCGTTAGCTGGGCCGGCCCAACTCTTCTTTGCTACGTTTCAAACTGATTCGGCCCAATTTCTTTCCCGCCAGCCCGTCTAGTCAAATTCGATTTAATTCAATTCAAACCAATGCAATACTGGCCCTGTGTTTGAAATTCAATAGAATCTGTTTGGCTTGGCCAAATTTAGCAAACTTTATATGGTTCAAAAGCTACTGAAAAGATCTACAAAACCCCACTGGTCCCACTTCCAAATCTTGTGTAGAATTAATGTGACAAAAATAACAAGTCAGAGACTTCTACCACTTCAAATAATTATTAAAAATCAACCAAAATAGTTATTTAAGTAATTCCAACTCTCATAGCTCACTTTTGACTTACACTAATTGTTTCTGCAACAATATGCCATGCTTATTTTGAATGATCATGGTCTAGCTTAATTAAAGGATTATATGGCTATTTCTAGTCAAAGATATTGTCTAAAACTATTAATAAATCACATGGGAGTTTTTCTCTCATTTAAATCTTGTCATGAACAATTCAAAATGAGGTAGAGACTCTGGTCATATATGTTTCATATGAATTGTTGATGATATTAACTCACCTCAATAGTAGTTGTTAACTTAGTTACAACTATGTGTTAAATCATATGAGAGGTATTCCTCTCATTTAAATCTTGGTCTCAAGTAATTCAACATGAGGTAGTGACCATGGTCTATAAAATCTCATATTGAGTTATTTGGTGACATTAAATCACTACCATGTTAGTATTAAATTGCATGAGGTATGGAACCTCATTTAAATCATATTCCAGATGATAAGTATGAAGAGGTTGACTTTGGTCAATCTAGGTCATATCTGATTCATAAGAGAAATTAAATCTTAATAAGATAATGAGAGGAAATTATTTCTCTAAGTAATTAAAAGTAACTCCTAAGTTAGTATGAGAGGAAATTATTTTTTTAATAAGAAAACAACACACCTACCCACTTAATAGTAATGTGTGATGCTAGTTTAATTTGTGTAAAGTATATGAGGTGTTTCACTTCATTTAAATCTGGTCCCATGTACTTTCATATGAAGTTTGGACCCCTGGTCAAATGCTCTCATATGAAATACTTGGAGATTTTAAATCATTTGTAGAAGTGTTAAATAGTATGGGGTATCTCTCGCCTCATTTAAATCGTTCTCTCAAATGATGATGATGAATGGTTGACTTAAGACAACCTGAATTCATGAGTGATTGTTTGAGAAATTAAATCTTAAAGAAGATTCAATGAGAGGAAATTATTCCTCAAGAACTATATGGAAACTATCTTTTACATATGAAATGAGAGGAAATTATTTGTCCTCAAGCAAGACCACCAATGCACCAAATTGTATTAATTGTGGGAATAGAATAGTTTGTGTGAATACATGTGATCTTTAGAATAGACAATGAATTGTTTGGTGATTGTACCCCATATTTCGTATTTTAGACGCTAGTACCGAGGAGTATCAAGAGGAGGAGGAAGTCTACTTTCAAGGAGAAGAAGACCACTTTGACCACCTCAACCACCAAGGCAAGCTATACTCTTGCAAGCTAACACCATTGCAAGTTATATTGTTGCAAGATAATACCCTTGCAAAGTGCAAAGCTCACCATGAGCAAGGCATTACCCATTTACTTTATGTTCATGATCCTATTTCCCAGTTTTACTTTACAAGCTTTATTTACTTTTGTTTTATCAAAGTACTTGTTGATTCATGATTCACTGGGTTAGTATTGGATTAGTACAAGAGTATCAAAGTTAGTCTAGAAGCAAAGCAAATTACTTAGCACCCCTCATACCTAGATGCTAGTGCTACATTGAAATTGGTTATGCTAGATGGGAACTTGTGAAATGAAATGACTTTGAAAACCTTGGAATGATGAGTCATTCTATTGAAAGATTTTGAAGGTGATTATGACTTATGAATGACATGGTGAACTTTACAAAAACTGATGGTTGGGTTCGGATGCGATACCATTCCAATTTTACAAGTACCCCCACAATACCTGATATGGGTAGGGCTTAACTAGAAGTTTATGTACCTTAGTATGGGTTCCCTCTACACAAGCGTCATCGGGGTTATGCCAAGGGCTGCCTCTAAAGAAATTTGGAATGATGTGATATGACGTGAATATGAGGTGAATGTCCGGCCCAAGCCTCGTGCGGTTCCCAGGTGACCGTCTGTCTTCACCGGGAGGCCAAGCTCATGGGGAGAGATGCCTATACTAGGGTATGTAAGTGAAAGGTTATGGTTGGTAGTCCGCACACGGAGTGTGATAAATCAGGGCCGATTAACCCCGACGGATTATTGCAAATGTTGTGGCACAAGTGTACGACCTCTGCAGAGTGTAGAACTATTCGAATAGCCGCGTCCACGGTTATGGACGGTTGGAAAGGCCATACTGTTCCGTCATCAGAACTTTTCTAAAAAAAAGGGTGACTTGTGATTTGAACTTGAAATGGCGACTTTGACTTGAAAACACATTGAGTTGTGGGAATGACACTAATGTTCCCATTTGAGTTAGTTAGCACATGAAGAGTTTTTATTTCAAATACTTGTGAACTAAAATTGGCTTTATGCAAAAGAAACTAGAACTTAGCATCCCCCTTACTAGAATGGCTAGTACTTACATTAGTATTAGTTTGCGAGTACTTTAAAGTACTCACGGCTTTGTCCCTGGCTATTCAAATGGCCAGACTATGAAGCAGAACAGCAGTATGAAGAGGACAACCAGCAGGACGCCTACGACAACTAGGGAATCTTCTGACGTCAAGCGTTGGCCTGTGGACTAGAGAGTCCCTTATCTTTACGCTTCCGCTATGTATTTGTGATGTGTGTTGAAACAATAGTTCAACTATTATTGTAATATTGGATCATGTGATCTATTTGTAAGACGACTATGATATGTAATGAATGATGACTTATGATATTCAACTGTTATGTCTCGCAACAACAATATTCCTGGGATTGCGATGTATGGCATAACAGGCATCTGGACTTAAAAATCCGGGTGTTGACAAAGGCGTTCCTCGGCCTCCTCCGTTCCGTCCCTTGCATGATGGCCATCTCCCTCTATGTATGCATTCAGTTCACCTTCCGTGACTGACCAATCCTTCCTGGAATCAAAGTTAAATAGAACAGGTGCAGGCAATCCTACTAATTTTTCAGTTTTCTTAGTTATCCTCCAAGCTTTCTTGTAAAATGTTATCTTGTAAAACAGGTTACCCAAATTAGATGAATCAGAAACAAATTCATGTTTAATCATGGAGACTATGTCAAGTTTCTCTATGGGAAGTTGAATATCAAGATGGTGAGGTTCTACACCATGCATAGCTAATAAACGAGAGGCGATGAGACCTCCACAAATTCCTCCCTTCTCACGGTTAGTAGCAAGTCTATAGGCTATCAAAGCACCCAAGTTGTAAGTCCTATCACCTTGTAATGCAGCAGCTAGAAAGGCTAAATCCTGGATGGATAACTTACTTGCATTCTTTCCAGCAAGAACGCACTTGGTGATGAAATAAGCAAAGTAACGAATAGCTGGGAGTTGAATACTACTGATTTTACCACCATCCTCTGAGTAGCTTCTTCCATGACAAATCATCTTGAAGAGGTTCAAGAGCTCTTGCGGCGATCCCCTTATCTTCTCGCATGATCCCCATTGCGGCACTCTAATTGCTGCACAAAAATCATCGAATGGCAAGTTGACAGTTTTATTATAAATTTTGTACCGAACCATGGGGTTAGATTGCGACCAATTGAATTCAAAATCCTGCACTACAGACATAGTCAATTTTGCATATTGGCATGGTTCACCAACAACAAAATCATCCAACCCTGCACGAGAAATTAGATTCTGAACATCTCGCAAGATTCCTGCACTTCTCATGAAATCTGTGCACGGGTAGTAAGAGGGGTATACTCCCTCTTCGCGACGAACTCTCATGACCTGTTGCACCTCCAATTCTTGTTGGTTTAGTTGATGCCTATTCCACTCCATTTTCTGAAATTATTCAACGAACATTATAAAATTTGATTTGGTGACATATAATTGAGGGGAACCACTATAGGAACTTGCTAGAGTACTAAACATGCATCAAAACTAGTTTCTACCACTTAGAACAAGCATGCAAGCTCACTAAACATGTTACCTACAGCAGCAAAATATTCAAGATATACTCCACCAAACAAAATTCTACTTGGATAATCGGAGGAGTCACATACCGGAGAGCAAATGTGCCAAATTTCAGACAGAAATCTGGGCTGAGCAAAGAGATCGAGAAATCTTGAGCTCTTGAGCAGAAACGCGAGTGAGAGGAATCTGGTGCGAGTTTTTTCGGGAGAGAGAAGAGAATGGGAGAAAGAGATGAAGTGGTGGGGCAAGGAGGGGCCCACACGCCAGGGTGGCGCGCCCCCCTTGCTGGCCGCGCCGGCCTGTGGGGTGCCACCCTGGGGTGCCCCACTGGTCATCCCCAGGTGCTGCCAGGGGCGTCTTCGAAAAATAGGACCAACGGTATAATTTTTGTGAATTTTTGAAAACTTTGAAAAATGCACATTTCTGGGTATTAAATTTATTATTACTGGACAGAAAAAGATTTTGAAATCTCTAATTAACTAAAGAACTTTGCAAAACAAAAGTGCTACAGCAAGTAAAACAAGTGGAGGAAGAAAGAGATGTTGTTTAGCTCTTCTATGCATATAAAATGAATTTGTTAACAAGGTTGATCAAGTCTTGCCACCAAATACATTTTACATAGCATAAGAAGAATTAAACCTCAAATCAATCATGTTACCTTGTATTGTATTGATATGGATCCAATCACAAGAGTTTGATATTATTCTTTAAGCTCATATATTGGACAATCAATAGTTCCCACTTTGATAGTTCTCACATTAGAAATTGTATTAACTCCACATGCTTTCTCAATCCTCTTGGGAAAATAAACGGTATGCTCCTTATCATCGACATTGAAAGTAACTTTTCCTTTATTGCAATCAATAACAGCCCCTGCAGTGTTAAGAAAAGGTCTCCCAAGAATAATAGACATATTATTATCTTCAGGCATTTCCAACACAACAAAATCAGTTAATATCAAGCAGTTATTAGTAACTTGAACAGGAACATCCTCACATATACCAACAGGAATAGCAGTAGATTTATCAGCCATTTGCAAAGATATATCAGTCGGTATCAACTTATCTAAATAAAGTCTCTTATAAAGAGAGAGAGAGGCATAACACTAACACCCGCTCCCAAATCACATAGAGCAGTTCTAACATAATTATTCTTAATAGAACAAGGAATAGTCGGTATACCTGGGTCGCCAAGCTTCTTTGGAACCTTACCATTGAAAGAGTAATTAGCAAGCATAGTGGAAATCTCCTCATTAGGAATTTTCCTTTTGTTAGAGACAATATCTTTCATATACTTTGAATAAGGAGGCAATTTAATAGCATCAGTCAAAGGTATTTGCAGGAATAAAGGTTTCATCCAATCACAAAATTTGTTATAGTGTTCTTCTTCCTTTGATTTTAGTTTCTTAGCAGGAAAAGGCATTTGCTTTTGAACCCAAGGTTCTCTTCCATTACCATGTTTCTTAGCAATAAAATCTTCTTTAGTATACTTTTTTATATTTAGCATGCTTTTCAAGTTCTTCTTCAACCTCTTATTTATCAGAAGCATCATTCTTATCATTATATTTATCATGTTCATTACCACTTTCAGTTTCAGCATCAGAAATAGAAATACTATTAGGATCATTAACAGGCTCAGAGGATTCTACAACAGTTCTATGTTTCTTTTTATTTTTCTTAGATGGAGCACTAGTTTCAGTTCGTTGAGAATCTTGTTCAACTCTTTTAGGATGCCCTTCAGGATATAGAGGATCTTGGGTAGAAACACCGCCTCTAGTTGTTACTTCATAAGCATGTTTTTCTTTAGAATTATCTTTTAACAAGTCATTTTGCACTTTAGTGAGTTGATCAATTTGAGTTTGAACCATTTGAAAATGTTTAACAAGTATCTTAACATCATTGGAGGTTCTCTCCACAATACCATGCAATTCACCAATAGCTCGAGAATTTTCCATTAAATGATTCTCTACTCTCATATTGAAATTATTTTTCTTAACAATATAATTATCAAACTCATCTAAGAATTGAGCAGGAGGTTTTGAATATGGAATATCTTCTCTAGTAAAGCGTTCAAGAGAGTGTACCTCAATCATGGATGAAGGGGGAGTGATCTTACATAAATCTTCTATGGGAGGTAAATTCTTCACATCTTCGGATTTAATACCCTTCTCTTTAAGAGATTTCTTGGCTTCCCTCATATCTTCATCATTTAATTTAATCATACCCTCTTCTTCAATATTGGTGTCGGGGTTGGTTCAGGTGTAGACCAATCATCATGATTCCGGCCTATTCTAGCCAATAATTCTTCAGCGTCGTCTGGAGTTCTTTTCCTGAAAACGCAACCAGCACAACTATCCAGGTATGCCCTAGATTCAATGGTTAGTCCACTATAAAATATATCAAGTAAATCATGCTTTTCCAAATCATGTTCAGGCCGAGCTCTAATAAGAGAGCAAAATCTCGCCCAAGCCTCAGGCAATTTCTCTCCATCTTCCTGGTCAAAGTTATAAATTCTCTGCAAAGCAATATGTTGAGCACTAGCAGGAAAGTATTTCCGGAAGAAAACATCAAGCAATTCTTTTGGACTATTAATAGAATCAAGTGGCAAACTATTATACCAAGTTTTAGCATCATCCTTTAATGAGAAAGGGAAAATTTTAGCAACGAAATAAGTACGCTTCTTAACATCATCGAGAAAACAAGCTACTCGAGTAGATAGCTCAATCATGTGTTCTACAGACACTTTCTTTTTCAGTACCACAAAAAGGTGTTTTCTCAACAATAGATATATGAGACAAATCAAGAGAAAAATCATAATCCTTATCCTTAATGTTTATAGGAGATGTGGCAAATTTAGGATCAGGAGACAGTTTATATCTAACAGTATGTTGTGCAAGCAACTTTTAAATTTTTCTTGCATCAGTAGTAGCATTGCATTTATCAATAAAATCATCATCAAGTTCTACATAATCTTCATCAAGATCATCACTAGAGTATTCAACGGACTCAGGTGAATTAACAGGTGTAGCAGCATTTTCATTAGGAATTTCAGTACTTTCAATTTGTCTAGACCTAGCAATCGTAGCATCTAGAAACTATCCCAATGAACCACTATCATCAAGCACAGCAGAAGCATCATCAATATTATAAGAATTTTCAGATCTAGCATAAGTAGCAGCATGTGAAGCATGTGGTGGTGAAACAAGTTTATCTATCACAGATGGTGAATCAAGAGCAGCAGAGGTACTCAAAGTTGTACCTTTTCTTGTAGTGGATGGTAATATAGAGATTTTAGGATCGCGAGGTTTACCCATGATGGAGAATTTGCAGCGAACAATATCAATCCAAGTGAACTTCCAAATAAAGCTATGCTCCCCGGCAACGGCGCTAGAAAATGGTCTTGATGACCCACAAGTATAGGGGATCGCAACAGTCTTCGAGGGAAGTAAAACCCAATTTATTGATTCGACACAAGGGGAGACAAAGAATACTTGAAAGCCTTAACAACGGAGTTGTCAATTCAGCTGCACCTGGAAACAGACTTGCTCGCAAGAGTTTATCGATAGTAACAGCTTTATAGCGATAGCAGTAGTGAAATAACGACGAGCAGAGTAACAAAGACAGCGGTAGTGATTATAGTAAACAGCAGGATTAAAATACCGTAGGCACGAGGATGGATGACGGGCGTTGCATGGATGAGAGAAACTCATGTAACAATCAAAGCGAGCATTTGCGGATAATAATAAAACGGTGTCCAAGTACTAATCAATCAATAGGCATGTGTTCCATATTTAGTCGTACGTGCTCACAATGAGAAACTTGCACAACATCTTTTGTCCTACCAGCCGGTGGCAGCCGGGCCTCTAGGGAATCTCATTGGAAATTAAGGTACTCCTTTTAATAGAGCACCCGAGCAAAGCATTAACACTCCGTGAACACATGTGATCCTCATATCACCGCCTTCCCCTTCGGTTGTCCCAATTTCTGTCACTTTGGGGCCTTAGGTTCCGGACAACAATACGTGTATACAACTTGCAGGTAAGATCATAAAGCAATGAATATGATCATGAATTGATAACATGTTCAGATCTGATATCATGGCACTCGGGCCCTAGTGACAAGATTAAGCATAACAAGTTGCAACAATATCATAAAAGTACCAATTACGGACACTAGGCACTATGGCCTAACAATCTTATGCTATTACATGACCAATCTCATCCAATCCCTACCATCCCCTTCAGCCTACAGCGGGGGAATTACTCACACATGGATGGGGGAAACATGGCTGGTCGATGGAGAGGCGTCGGTGGTGATGATCTCCTCCAATTCCCCGTCCCGGCGGAGTGCCAGAACGGAGTTTCTGGTCCCGAGACGGAGTTTCGCGACGGTGGCGGCGTACTGGATGGTTTCTGGCAATTTCTTCTTACCCTCGTGTGTTTTTAGGTCGAAGGCGTTAAGTAGTCCGAAGGAGGGCGTCGGAGGCCGGCCGAGGGGGCCACACGCTAGGGCCGCGCGCCCCCCTCCTGGGCTACGCCGGCCTAGTGTGTGGGGCCCTCGGGCCTCCACCTGGCTTGCCCTGCTGGCTCCGTCAATCTTCCGGAAAAATAAGACCTTTCGCATAAATTCCGAGGATTTTCCTGAAAGTTGGATTTCTGCACAAAAACGAGACACAGAGCAATTCTGCTGAAAACAGCGTTAGTCCGTGTTAGTTGCATCCAAAATACACAAATTAGAGGCAAAACAATAGCAAAAGTGTTCGGGAAAGTAGATACGTTTTGGACGTATCAGCCACCCTCATCATCTTGGTATCAGATTTCTGTGTTTCCTCGGTAAGCCATCCACAATCCACCCCATAGTTGAGTTGTGGCTGTTTCCCATCCAGAAAAAGCCATAAAAAGTTAGGATTAGGGTTTGCCATAGCCTTCGATTGCACTAATTTCGAGTTTTAGTTGCTTTTCGTAGTTGTTTTTGCGTATCTTTTTCTTCCATATAGTATTGTTAGGGTTTGTGTTTCCGCTTTCATCTAGAGTCAGTTTTTGTTGCTCCGAGTACACATATCATACAGTTTGCTTGTTCCCAACCATAGACGTAGCCTTTCGATATAAGTGACTAGGAACTTCCCCAGAAGAGACTAGTTTTACCGCTCGACAGGCGGTCATTAGGGTTTTGGTGCTTTGCAATTTCTGTTGGCCGTGTTATCAAGGATTTGAGTCATAAAAATCAAAAAAAAAGTGAAAAGCGAAAAGAAGCAAAAAAAGAGCTACATAGATGCTTGTTGTACAAAAGAAAATCCAAAAAAAAGTGAAGTGCTAGTAGAATCAAGTGAAGGCCTAAGTTTACTTTAATGCACCTGTAGTTGAGCAATCTTGTGCCTGTCCCATTGAGCTTTGCTAGCGTCTCTCGAGTGCATTGCAACCTTTCATCCATATAGTTGCATTGCCACATTTATCGCCTTGTGTGAGTATCTTTGGTTGTCTACGGTCAGCGCTAGAGCTTGTTATTGGTGCAAATAGGTAGCCCACCTACAGCCCCACATATATCCTGCTTTGTCGTGTGATTGTTCTTATACCCTTGATATTTGCTTCGCTACATCCGTGCACTAATCGTCACTACAAGTGGTAAGCAATACTAATTCACTTTGTAGCGGTAAGATTTCCCTTTCTTATCAGTTTTGAGTGAGTTGTGAGAGTACCACCATATATATTTGTTTTAGTGCCCTAACCTACTAACCATGTCTTCTAGTGATGAGAAAATTGTTAACCGGAAAAACAAGGATGCCGCTGATGTGATGACATGGAGGGAGTATGAGGCTCTTCGTAATGAGATGCGACGTGAATTCCGCGTTCAGGACGAAGCACTAAAGGAGACCATTGACGGGGTTTCCAAAAAGCTGGATACTACTAGTGAGACTGTCAATGCTATGCAAGATCAAATGACGGATATTCAACGCAATATTCAAGCTTTGACACTCGCTGTTGAGAAATTGACCGAACAACAACAACACTGTGAGGATGAAGATGCTGAGCTTCAAGATGAAGCTCCTGGTGTTAGTCGTGGTGTTGGCCGTGGTAACCGTGGTCGTGGATTTGTTGAACTCGGACACCATGGTCGTGGGTTTGAGGAAGAAGATGGGTTGGGTCAGCCAAAGTTCTCGATACCAAAATTTGAAGGAGGCGCTGATGTTGAAGAATACCTCACTTGGGAGCTAAAGATTGAGAAGTTATGGCGCCTACATAATTATACTGAAGATCGGAAGATCAAGCTTGCTTATTCCGAATTTGATGGCTATGCATTGCGTTGGTGGGATGGAATTGTTCGTGCTCGAGAAGAAGATGGTGAGCTGCCTATTATCACATGGCGTGCTATGAAGGCGGCAATGCAAGCGCGTTTCGTGCCCACTAATTATTTGTGATCTATACATGATAAGTTGACCCTATTGTGACAAGGTGTGAAGACTGTTGATACTTATTTCATGGAGATGGAGATGCTTATGCAGCGTGGCCGTGTCCGTGAGTCACTTGAGATGACAATGCAGCGTTTTCTACATGGTTTGAAGTATGATATCAAAGGCATTGTTCGTCATCACAGTTACACCACTATGAATGAGTTGCTACATCATGCAAGAGAAGCTGAATCACAGTTGGCTGAAGAAGCACAAGTTAAAGGTCGTGCTACGGGAGCTGGGCGCTACACGCCTAGGGTGCCCCCATCTACGGCGCCGGCGCCATCTTCGCGCTCCGCACCTTATTCTACTCCGTCTAGCAAGCCGGTCTCCAATGTGTCCCACACAAAGAAGCCCGAACCTGCTGCAAGTACGAGTGGTTCTAGCATGTCTACTGCGTGCAACCGTGATATGAATTTTCATACATGTGGTGGCAAGGGTCATTTCAAGAGAGATTGTCCTAACCGCAAGGTCATGATTATAAATGAGGACAATGAGTATGAGACTGGAGATGATGTTGATCCATATGCTCCAGAAGATGATGACTATGACAGTGATGGTGTAGATGCTTATCCGTCTGAAGCTCGCACTATTGTTGTGTCTCAGCGTGCTCTTAATGTATTGCCAAGTGCATCTACTCAGCGCTGCAATTTGTTCCAAACAAAGGCTTTAGTTGGTCCTGAAAAGGCTTGCAAGGTCATAATTGATGGCGGGAGTTGCCGCAATTTAGCAAGCAAGGAATTGTGTACCAAGTTGAAGTTGAAGTATCTACCGCACCTGCATCCATACTATATTCAGTGGTTGAGCGACAATGGTGAGATGAAGGTAAACCACATGGTGCGTGTTGAGTTTGAGATTGGACCGTATAAGGATTCCATTGATTTTGATGTGGTTCTTATGACGGTGTGTCACCTGCTATTGGGTCGGCCTTGGCTCTATGACCATTTTGTGCAACACAATGGCCGTGCCAATACATATCACTTGGAGTTCAAGGGCAAGAAAATCAACTTGCAGCCTATGTCACCACAGCAAATTGTCAATGAATCTCGTCAGAAAGTTGAAGTAAACTTGGAGTATGCACCTATAGATAGGCGAGAGAATTGTAATGCCGTGAGTGATATAACGAAAAGTGAGAGAGTGAATTCCTTAGTCTTATTAGCCACCAAAGAGGACATGAGAGAATTTAGTGAGGATCCTACAGCCATGCCTCTTGTGCTCATGTACAAGGGTGAGGTTTTGGTTTCTAACGACATGACCCCTATTTCTCTTGGTGTTTCTAGTGTTTTGCAGGAATTCAGCGACGTGTTTCCGGAGGAGGTATGCGCAGGATTGCCACCATTGCGTGGTATTGAGCATCAAATTGACTTGATCCCCGGAGCTTCGCTGCCCAATAGGGCGCCATATAGGACGAACCCCGAAGAGACGAAGGAGATATAGAAGCAAGTACAAGCGCTACTCGACAATGGTTATATCCGCATAAGCCTTAGTCCTTGTGTTGTTCCTGTTATTCTAGTTCCTAAGAAAGATGGTACATGGCGCATGTGTGTAGATTGTAGAGCGATAAACAACATTACTAATCGATATCGTCATCCTATTCCCCTTTTAGAGGATATGCTAGATGAATTGAGTGGTGCTGTTGTTTTCTCTAAAATTGATTTGCGTAGTGGTTATCATCAAATTAGGATGAAAGAGGGGGATGAATGGAAAACAGCCTTTAAAACAAAATTTGATTTATATGAGTGGTTAGTAATGCCTTTTGGTTTAACTAATGCACCTAGCACTTTCATGAGACTGATGAACCATGTTTTGCGTGATTATTGGCATGTTTGTGGTTGTGTACTTTGATGATATATTAATCTACAGACGCAATGAATCTGATCATACTATACATATTCGACATGTTTTGCAAGTGTTGCGTGATAATAAACTCTATGGTAATCTTGAGAAGTGCACATTTGCAAAGATAAGGTCATATTTCTAGGTTATGTTGTCTCTAAGCATGGAGTAGAAGTAGATGTGTCTAAAATTGAAGCAATTCAAAATTGGCCTACTCCCATGAATGTGAGTCAAGTAAGAAGTTTTCATGGTCTAGCTAGGTTTTATAGAAGATTTGTGCCCAATTTTAGTACTATTGCTGCACCTTTGAATGAATTGACTAAAAATGGTGTTGTATTTGAGTGGGGCACAACCCAAGATCATGCTTTTGATGAACTGAAGTTGTTAACTTCTGCACCGTTGCTTGCACTTCCTGATTTCAATAAGCAATTTGAGATTGAATGTGATGCTAGTGGTATTGGAATTGGTGGTGTGTTGATGCAAGAGGGTCGCCCAATTGCATGTTTTTCTGAGAAACTTTCTGGTCCTAAGTTGAACTATCCTATATATGATAAAGAATTGTATGCTTTAATTAGAGTTCTTCAGGTTTGGCAACATTACTTGTGGCCAAAAGAATTTATCATACATTCTGATCATGAAGCTTTAAAATATCTGAAAGCTCAATCTACTTTGCATAAGCGTCTTGCTAAGTGGGTTGAGTTCATTGAGTATTTTCCATACACTATTAATCATAAGAAGGGAAAAGATAATATTGTTGCCGATGCTCTATCTAGGAAGAATATGCTATTAACCTAACTTGATGTTAAAATTCCTGGATTAGAGATACTATGTGATTTGTATGCTACTGATCATGATTTTGCTGAACCATATCGCTTGTGTGCTATTGGTTAAGCATGGGAAAAATATCACATACATGATGGGTTCTTGTTTAGAGCTAACAAACTATGTGTTCCAGAATCGTCTGTGCGTTTGCTCTTATTGCAGGAATCTCATGCTGGAGGTTTGATGGGTCACTTTGGGCGTGAGAAGACGCTACTCATGCTAGCTGACCACTTTTATTGGCCAAAGATGAGGCGGGATGTGGACAGATATGTGAAGAGGTGCATTACTTGCAACAAGTCCAAGTCCAAGCTGAAGCCTCACGGTTTGTATACTCCTTTACCGGCACCTACTACACCTTGGGAAGACATTAGTATGGATTTTGTGTTGGGTTTGCCGCGTACTAAGAGAGGCCATGATTCTATATTTGTGGTAGTGGATAGATTCTCTAAGATGTCGCATTTTATTGCCTGCCACAAGAGCGACGATGCGTCGCATATTGCTAACCTGTTTTTTAGGGAGATTGTACGTCTACATGGAGTCCCGAAGACTATTGTTTCTGATCGTGACGTGAAGTTCATGAGCTACTTCTGGAAGACACTTCGGAGAAAGCTGGGGACGAAGCTACTTTTCAGTACTACTTGTCATCCCCAAACTGATGGTCAAACTGAAGTGGTGAATAGAACATTGTCACAACTGTTGAGATCCATGATCAAGAAGAACCTGAAGGAGTGGGAAGATTGTTTGCCTCATGTGGAGTTTGCTTATAACAGGGTCGTACATTCTACCACAGAGTTGTGTTCCTCTGAGGTGGTGTATGGTTTCAAACCCATTACTCCGCTTGATTTGTTGCCTCTACCCATACATGAGAGAGTCAATATGGAGGCATCAAAGAGGGCATATTTTGTGCAAAAGATTCATGTGAAGACTAAAGAGTTGATAGAGAAGAAAGGCAAGAGCAATGTTGCAAGGATGAACAAGAAGTGCAAGGAGATGTTGTTCAAGCCTGGTGATATGGTCTGGGTACATTTTCGCAAGGATAGGTTCCCGAAGCTACGGAAGTCCAAGTTGCTTCCTCGTGGTGCTGGTCCTTACAAAGTGCTTGCCAAGATCAATGATAATGCATACTCTATAGATCTTCCAATTGATGAGTTTGGTGTCAACAATTCTTTCAATGTGGCTGATTTGACACCATATGATGGAAAAGACCTTGGAGCGTCGAGGTCGACGCCTTTTGAAGGGGGGAGATAATGAGGACATCCCTACTACACTACTACCTCCGTCATTGCAAGATGAAGACGATGCTGCTGTGAAGCTCAAGACCAATGAAGTCAGGATTGGACCAATGACACGAGCTCGTGCGAAGCTACTCAAACAACAGGCGAACTTGTTCCTAAGTAATACTTTAATCGATGAGAACTTTATACTGCCTAAGTCCTATTAGTTATGTATGATCAGGTATGAGGAGGGAGCAAGCATCGCACGAGGAGGAGATGAGCAGTTGGACAAGAAGCTGGACGTGAAGCTGGACATGGAGCTGGCCATGAAGCTGGACAAGAAGACATCCCATGGAAGCGCGAGGGAGGAGAGGAAGGCATGCGCGAGGGGAGAAGAAGAATTCCAGGCCGGCGCCAGGCCCGGTCAGACCGGCCGCCAAGCCAGTGCGCTCGGTCCCAGGCCCGGTCCAACTGGACGCCCGACCGGCCCAGCCTGGCGCCGACCGGATCCCAGCTTGTGCCAACCGGGCACTATCCAGTAAGCCCGGACGCTTAGCCCGGTCACCACCCGGTGCCAGACCCGGTTGAAACCGGATAACCCGGTCCCAGGCCCGGTCGACCGGCCGTATGACCGGCCGACTCCGAGTCTGTCTTAACCAGATCCAATCTGGGTCGGTTTTCTATGTATCTTTTCGACCTGAGGTCGTCCTGAACCCCTATATAAGTGCCCAGGACGCCCCCAAATTAGGTTGAGACCATGTTTAAGATAAACTCTAGTTCATAGTTGATTGCTTTGCAACTCTATTGAATCTCTACACCATATTGCATTGATTGGGTGTAAACCCCTGAAAGTCTTGTGTAATCTGTTGTTCCATTGGGAATTAGACGGTTGCAACTTACCGCTTCGTGGTCGGCGGCTACGTGCGCAAGTGTGTGGAGTTGCGAATATCTTGCAGGGTTGAGAGCTGTTGCATTGGCGACAGGGACCAATCGAGAGACTTCGTTGCGTCATACAAGTTATCATCCACTTCATCATCGTGTATCTCCGCTGTGTTCATCCTGTGATCATCATCACCACCGTTGCTTACTGAGAAGATCGGGCCACCCCTTATCAGGGGGGTTGCCCCCCCCTTGTTTAGTCCCACATTGCCCCTTGTTTAGTCCCACATTGCTCCCTATGTTGCCTAGACCCCCTTTTCCCCCTATATATAGTGGTCCATTGGGGAAACTCAAATACAAAATAAAATCAAGAAATTTCTCTCTCTAGTTTCCGATTTCTGTGCGGTTCCCTGAAGAACTGCGTAGAGAGGATACAACTCCACCCGGTATACAGGAGCGCTGTTGGGATCTTGATCTAGAAGATCTACTTCCGCAACTTCGTTGGATCGGAGCCGGGAGCGTTGTTGAGAACCGTACGTGTGCGAAAATACGAGGTGTTGCACATTGGGGAGAGGACTTCTCACGATCCTGACGTTGGCGATGACTGTTCATCTACATCATCCATGTTCTAGAGGACGTTAACCGCTATCAGTCTACGAGTGTACGTCACCGGCATCACCTTCGTTACTGCATTACTACATAGAGAGATCTTAGGCGTATTAGGGTTCATGTTAAAGTTAGAATTTTTTTGTTTTCTGATGCGAGAACCAATGGTTGTACATGGCCCTGTCCTTGGTCTCCTTCTTGATCTTGTAGAAGTATCGAAAAATCCGGAAATGGGGTCGGATCCTCCGATGTCCTTCACAAAGAGTAGCGAAGTTAGAGAGAGCAGTGTAGGCGCTGGGGCATATGTTGTGTGGCTAGAGCTCGAACTTCTCCAACACCTCTAGGAAGAAACCCGAGGGTGGAAGCGAGACCTTGCTCCACCCATTCCTTCGTCATTACGCGCTCATTGTCTTATGGCGCCGGAACTGATTCGTAGTTTACGAACCTCCAAGAATCCTTCTACAGAAAGCCCTCCTCCTGGAGCATCCACAGATCCGCTTCATGAGGATCGCAAGGCCACCATTGACCTCTTTATCCTTCACGGGCTTGGCCTTGGAGATCCGCTTCTGCTCTAGCTCAGCTGATTTTTCTGCCATCCTAGCAGTTCCCTCTTTTTTCCATTAGGATCTCCGCCTCAGTAAGGGCTTTTGGTCCGATTGGGTTGCTCGAGGATCCGACCCTAGGAATGGAGCGCTTGTTCCCCGTTGTTGGAGGTGAGCGATTATGGTGAAGTAGATGAAGAAGAGCTTGTTTCGCTGCTACGAATCAGAAGCGGAGAGTCTACCGTTCAATCGCAACGATCTTGGCACAAGGCGAGCCGTGGAGCGGTGATGTCTACGCACGCTTCTATTCCTGTAGACAGTGTTGGGCCTCCAAGAGCAGAGGTTTGTAGAACAGCAGCAAGTTTCCCTTAAGTGAATCACCCAAGGTTTATCGAACTCAGGGAGGTAGAGGTAAAAGATATCCCTCTCAAGCAACCCTGCAATTAAGATACAAGAAGTATCTTGTGTCCCCAACACACCTAATACACTTGTCAGATGTATAGGTGCACTAGTTCGGCGAAGAGATAGTGAAATACAAGTAATATGGATGATTGTAAGTAGTAATTGCAATCTGAAATAAAAATGGCAGCAAGCAAACATGTAACAGAACTTGTTGGAAACGGGGTTTCAATGCTTGGAAACAAGGCCTAGGGATCTTACTTTCACTAGTGGACACTCTCAACAATGATCACATAAATAAATAACTTCTCTTCACTTGTGCTACTTTCAAACACTCTGGATAACAAACACCATTCATTGTGTAGGGCTATAAAAGCACACCTCAAGCCGGAGTAAACAAGCTCCACAACTTCACGGAGTTCATATTAAAGTAACCTCTAGAGTGCATAATAGACCGTTGCAATTTAGACCGAGTACTAACATAGCATACAAACTGTCACCAATAGCTATGAAAGGGGGAATAGATCACATCAATACTATCAAAGTAATAGTTAACTTCATAATCTGCAAGAGATTACAATCATAACCTACGCCAATTACTACATGATGCACAGACTGTCACCTTTACATCATGGAGGAGGAATATACTACTTTAATAACATCACTAGAGTAGCACATAGATTAATATTGATACAAAGCTCATGATCACATAAAGATCACACCATGGGAGAGAGAGATGAACCACATAGCTACCGGTAGAGCCCTTAGCCTCGGGGGAGAACTACTCCCTTCTCATCATGGGAGTCAGCAACGGCGATGAAGATGGCGGTGGTGTCGATGGAGATGACTCCGGGGGCAATTCCCCGTCCCGGCGGCGTGCCGGAACAGAGTCTTGTGTCCCCCAAAACGGAGTTTCGCGATAGCGGCGGCGCCCCTGGAGTCTTTCTGGAGTATGATTGATTGATGTAGGGTTTTCGCGTCGCGAGGGATTATATAGGCGAAAGGGCAGCGTCGGTGGAGTCCCGAGGGGCCCACACCATAGGGTGGGGTGGCCCCCCTCCTGGCCGCGCCGGCTGATGGGGAGGAGGCCCTGGGCCTCCTCTGGCCTGGCCCTTCTGGCTCCGTGAGTCTTCTGGCGAAATAGAATTTCTGTGATTTTTCTATATTTTTCCGAGCACTTTGGTTTTTGGGCCTTTTCCGCAATAAACGTGACATAATAAACGTAAACCGGCACCGTGGCATCTTGTTAATAGGTTAGTCCAATAAATGCCATAATATGATATAAAGTGCATATAAAACATGTGAGTATTGTCATAAAACTAGCATGGAACATAAGAAATTATAGATACGTTTGAGACGTATCAAGCATCCCCAAGCTTAGTTCCTACTCGCCCTCGAGTAGGTAAATGATAACAAGGATAATTTCTGAAGTGACATGCTACTATCATAATCTTGATCGATACTATTGTAAAGCATATGAGATGAATGAAGTGATTCAAAGCAATGGTAAAGATAATGAGTAAACAACTGATCATATAGCGAAGACTTTTCATGAATAGTACTTTCAAGACTAGCATCAATAAGTCTTGCATAGAAGTTAACTCATAAAGCAATAAATTCTTAATATAAGGTTTTGAAACAACACAAAGGAAGATATAAGTTTCAGCAGTTGCTTTCAACTTCAACATGTATATCTCATGGATAATTGTCAACACAAAGTAATATGATGAATGCAAATAGGCAAGTATGTAAGAATCAATGCACACAGTTGACACAAGTGTTTGCTTCTAAGATAGAAAGAAGTAGGTAAACCGACTCAACATAAAGTAAAAGAAAGGCCCTTCGCAGAGGGAAGCAGAGATTACTCATGTGCTAGAGCTTTTATTTTGAAAACATGGAAACAATTTTGTCAACGGTAGTAATAATTCATATGTGTTATGCATAAAACATCCTATAAGTTGCAAGCCTCATGCATAGAATACCAATAGTGCTCGCACCTTGTCCTAATTAGCTCCGATTTCCATGGATTATCATTGCATTACATATGTTTCAACCAAGTGTCACAAAGGGATACCTCTATGTCACCTGTACAAAGGTCCAAGGAGATAGATCGCATTTGATTTCTCGTTTTTGATCAATCTCAACTTGAGGACATCCATACCGGGACAACATAGAAAACAGATAATGGACTACTCTTTAATGCTTAAGCATTCATCAACAGATAATATTCTCATAAGAGATTGAGGATTAATGTCCAAACTGAAACTTCCACCATGATACATGGCTTTGGTTGGCGGCCCAATGTTCTTCTCTAACAATATGCATACTCAAACCATTTAATCATGACAAATCACCCTTACTTCAGACAAGACGAACATGCATAGCAACTCACATGATATTCAACAAAGGTGTAATAGTTGATGGCATCCCCAGAAACATGGTTACCGCTCAACAAGCAACTTATAAGAAATAAGATACATACGCAACATATTCAATACCAAAATAGTTTTTAAGCTATTTTCCCACGAGCTATGTATTGCAAAGACAAGGAATGAAATTTTAAAGGTAGCACGCAAGCAATTTACTTTGGAATGGCAGAAAAATACCACATAGTAGGTAGTTATGGTGGACACAAATGGCATGGGTTTTGACTCAAGGTTTTGGATGCACGAGAAGCATTCCCTCTCAGTACAAGGCTTTGGCTAGCAAGGTTGTTTGAAGCAAACTCAAGTATGAACCGGTACAACAAAACTTACATAAGAACATATTGCAAGCATTATAAGACTCTACACTGTCTCCTTGTTGTTCAAACACCTTTACCAGAAAATATCTAGACTTTTAGAGAGACCAATCATGCAAACCAAATTTCAACAAGCTCTACAGTAATTCTTCACTAATAGGTTCAATCTACATGATGCAAGAGCTTAAACATGATCTATTTGAGAGCTCAAAACAATTGCCAAGTATCAAATTATTCAAGACAAAATACCAATTACCACATTAAGCATTTTCTGTTTCCAACCAAATAGCAATGAATGCAGCACCTTTTAACTTTTGCCATGAACATTAAAAGTAAAATGAAGAACACAAGTGTTCAAATGAAAAAGCGGAGCGTGTCTCTCTCCCACACAAGCATGATAGGATCCGATTTATTCAGAGAACTAAGATAACAAAACGAAAATAAAAGCACACAGACGCTCTAAGTAAAGCACATAAGATGTGACGGAATAAAAATATAGTTTCACTAGAGGTGACCTGATAAGTGGTTGATGAAGAAGGGGATGCCTTGGGCATCCCCAAGCTTAGATGCTTGAGTCTTCTTGAAATATGCAGGTATGAACCACGGGGGCATCCCCAAGCTTAGACTTTTCACTCTTCTTGATCATATTATATCATCCTCCTCTCTTGACCCTTGAAAACTTCCTCCACACCAAACTCAAAACAAACTCATTAGAGGGTTAGTGCATAATAAAAAATTAACATGTTCAGAGAGGACACAATCATTCCTAACACTTCTGGACATTACCCAAAGCTACTGAAAGTTAATGGAGCAAAGAAATCCATTCAAACATAGTAAAGGAGGCAATGTGAAATAAAAGGCAGAATCTGTCAAAACAGAACAGTCCGTAAAGAAGAATTTTTTAGAGGCACTTAACATGCTCAGATGAAGAAGATCAAATTGAATGAAAGTTGCGTACATATCTGAGGATCACTCATGAATTTTCGTAGATTTTTCTGAGTTTACTACAGAGAGTTCTACTCAAATTCGTGACAGCTAGAAATCTGTTTCTGCACAGAAATCCAAATCTAGTATCAACCTTACTATCAAAGACTTTACTTGGCACAACAATGCAATAAAGTAAATATAAGGAGAGGTTGCTACAGTAGTAACAACTTCCAAGACACAACAAAACAGTAGCAAAATAAAACATGGGTTATCTCCCAAGAAGTGCTTTCTTTATAGCCATTAAGATGGGCTCAGTAATTTTAATGATGCTCTCGCAAGAAATAAGAGTTGAAGCAAAAGAGAACATCAAAAAGCAAGTATGAAACAAATTTAAGCCTAACCCACTTCCTATGAAAAGGAATCTTGTAAATAAACAAGTCATGTAAGCATAATGCAACAAGCATAGAAAGGCAACACAAGCGCAACTTCAAGATTCTCAACATAAAGAGGGGAAACTTAATATTATTAAGATGCATATTACCATGTTTCCCTCTCTCATAATAACTTTCAATAGTATCATTGATGAAATCCACAATATAACCATCACTTAAAACATTTTTATCATGGTTCATATGCATGAAAGTATCATTATTTTTGGCATAAGAAAAACTCTTCTCATCAATAGTAATTGGAGCAGGATCATTATCAAGAATTTGAATATGGTAAACAAGTTGCATACTAAGGGAATGGTTTTTGGCAATCCCATCATGACTATGACAAGTTTCATAAGGATAATTATAACCTGTGTCATATTATTCTTTATAATAATTTTCAAAGATTGGAGGCATAGTGTCATCATAAGAAATAGAATAGTTATCTTCCACAGTATGTTCATCTGTAACCATATCATCATTGTTACTAGAAGGAAATGTATCAAACATATAATCATCAGTAGCAAAAGGATTTTCAAACACCTCATCCCCAAGCTTAGAGCTTTCTATATCATTATGGGAAGAAGCATGGATAGTACTAATACTATGGCAATTATTAACATCCTCATTTTCAGAATTAGTTTCCCAGAGATTTTCAATATCAAAAGTAGTGTGCTCTTCTAAATCATAATCACTAATATAGGTAAAGGGCATAGGAAGATCATTGTACTCAGATTCATTATCATAATAATCATTAGGAGCAACATACTTAGGGTTACCTATCGTTATCTCATACACGCGGGGATATGCCGTTACCTCTTTCTTTTTATTCCCCCTCTTCTTCTTCTTCTTCTTCTTCTTCTTCTTCGTTCCCTTCTTCTTATTCTTTTCCTTCTCCTCGTTCCCTTCTTTAGGAGGAAGAGGCTTGAGGGGAGGCTTCTCCACATAACCTGATTTATTTCCAGAAACAATGGAAGAAACTTGGGAGGATTCCTCATTTTCATTAATAAGTTCAAAACACACAGCGGTCCTATCATATTTTGGCAAAGTGTCATCTTCTAAAATATTTTGTATGTAAGTATTTGTGTGGCAATTATCAATGCAATAAGAAAGACACCCATGCAGGACACTATTAACATCGAGAGCACTCATATCCACCAAAGAAGTTTTTCTCAATAACTCTTCACACCCCAAAAATAAAGTAAGTTCATCATGCTGATTAGGAGTGATTTCGTTATCACAATACAAATTTGCAGCACTCATAAGGTTCGAATTATCATTGGAGGAGCATTGAAAATTAAAATGACCCACTCTATGGAAAAGTTCACAAATAAAAGGATAGAGGGCACAAACTTTTTCACCAAGATCATCTAGAGCCCTAGACCACTTTCTAGTTTTTTCATTCCTGTGATGGATACAATATTCTTCTTCAATTTCATTCTTTTCACAAGGTCTATGAACTCCACAAAAATTAACATGCTTATAGGAAATAGCATTTTCAGAAGTTTGAGCATGTTCATGGCAATCATTAATAACAGTTTCATCCTTCATGCTGATGTCTTTAAAAGGTTCATGATACATGTACCAAATTTCTTTAGGAACATTAATATGAGAAGCAAAGGCTCTATAGCAATCGACCATAATTTGAGGATCAAGACCATATTTAGCACTAAGCTCTTGAAAATCAGCGAGCTTTCAATGAAAGACTTAGTGCATTCATATTCATAGTTTATACCTGGTTCTTTACCTTTGTCGTTCTCCCAATCTTCAGTATTCTCCTGAATCCGATCAAGAAGGTCCCATCTAGCTTCAACCTCCTTGCTTGTGAAAGATCCCTCCAAACGGGCATCTAGATAGTCCTTGTGGTGTCCTAGAAAGCCTTGCATAAAAATTATTAATAATAACATTACAGGGGAGCTCAAGAATGGGACATTTGAGCATTAGTGACTTCAATCTCCCCCATGCTTGGGAAATACTCTCTCCATCATGAGGATAAAAGTTATAAATATAATTCCTATCAATATGCACTTCATGAGGAGGATAAAATTTAGAATAAAAGAGAGGTACAATTTCCTCCCAACCAATAGATCGACCATTCTTCAGCATCTTATACCATTCTGCAGCTCTGCCCTTCAGAGATATAGAGAATAGCTTCCTCTTAACTTGGTCCTTTGAAATACCTGCATTCTCGAACAACTCGCATAATTCATGTATAAAGAGTAAATGATCACTAGGATGGATAGTCCCATCTCCAAAATAGCAATTATTCATAGCAAGTTCAACAATTTTCATAGGTATCTTGAAAGGAATACTTTCAGCATGTGGATTTAAAATATCACAAGCATCATTAGAGTTATCGCATATGGGAGATAAAGTATTATCAGAGCAAATTTTCTCCCCTAAAGATGGGAAGCTAAAAAGATCATAAGAACTAGCTTCCCCAAGCTTAGACTTTTCCATAGCATTAGCAGTAATTGCATTCATACTAATAACATTGCTACTATCATGCAGATAAGGTTCCATAGGTTTTTTAATTTTCGCATCAAACCATTCATGTCTTAGCTCAGGAAAAAGATAAAAAAGCTCACTAATTTTTTTGTTGTTTTCCATTATGCCTAACTAGTGAAAATAAAAACAAGAAACGAAAAAGATATAATTGCAGGATCTAAAGGAAATAGCTTCGAGCACTCACACACCGGCAACAGTGCTAGGAAATAGCTTAGTAGTCGGAGGATGTGAATACCTTTTACCTTACCTCCCAGGCAACATCGCCAGAAAATAGCTTGATGTCTACGCACGCTTCTATTCCTGTAGACAATGTTGGGCCTCCAAGAGTAGAGGTTTGTAGAACAGCAGCTAGTTTCCCTTAAGTGAATCACCCAAGGTTTATCGAACTCAGGGAGTTAGAGGTAAAAGATATCCCTCTCAAGCAACCCTGCAATTAAGATACAAGAAGTCTCTTGTGTCCCCAACACACCTTATACACTTGTCAGATGTATAGGTGCACTAGTTCGGCGAAGAGACAGTGAAATGCAAGTAATATGGATGATTGTAAGTAGTAATTGCAATATGAAAAAAATGGCAGCAAGCAAACATGTAACAGAACTTGTTGGAAACGGGGTTTCAATGCTTGGAAACAAGGCCTAGGGATCTTACTTTCACTAGTGGACACTCTCAACAATGATCACATAAATAAATAACTTCTCTTCACTTGTGCTACTTTCAAACACTCTCTTGTTGGATAACAAACACCATTCATTGTGTAGGGCTATAAAAGCACACCTCAAGCCGGAGTAAACAAGCTCCACAACTTCACGGAGTTCATATTAAAGTAACATCTAGAGTGCATAATAGACCGTTGCAATTTAGACCGAGTACTAACATAGCATACACACTGTCACCAATAGCTATGAAAGGGGGAATAGATCACATCAATACTATCAAAGTAATAGTTAACTTCATAATCTGCAAGAGATTACAATCATAACCTACGCCAAGTACTACATGATGCACACACTGTCACCTTTACATCATGGAGGAGGAATAGACTACTTTAATAACATCACTAGAGTAGCACATAGATTAATATTGATACAAAGCTCATGATCACATAAAGATCACACCATGGGAGAGAGAGATGAACCACATAGCTACCGGTAGAGCCCTTAGCCTCGGGGGAGAACTACTCCCTTCTCATCATGGGAGTCAGCAACGACGATGAAGATGGCGGTGGTGTCGATGGAGATGACTCCGGGGGCAATTCCCCGTCCCGGCGGCGTGCCGGAACAGAGACTTGTGTCCCCCAAAACGGAGTTTCGCGATGGCGGCGGCGCCCCTGGAGTCTTTCTGGAGTATGATTGATTGATGTAGGGTTTTCGCGTCGCGAGGGATTATATAGGCGAAAGGGCAGCGTCGGTGGAGTCCCGAGGGGCCCACACCATAGGGTGGGGCGGCCCCCCTCCTGGTCGCGCCAGCTGATGGGGAGGAGGCCCTGGGCCTCCTCTGGCCTGGCCCTTCTGGCTCCGTGAGTCTTCTGGCAAAATAGAATTTCTGTGATTTTTCTGGATTTTTTCGAGCACTTTGGTTTTTGGGCCTTTTCTGCAATAAACAGACATAATAAACAGAAACTGGCACTGTGGCATCTTGTTAATATTAGTCCAAAAAATGCCATAATATGATATAAAGTGCATATAAAACATGTGAGTATTGTCATAAAACTAGCATGGAACATAAGAAATTATAGATACGTTTGAGACGTATCAAGCGGCGGTGCGGCGAGGTCAACTGTTGAGCTTGCCGGAAATCTAGGATTCAATTAAGTGGCGGCACGGGCGAGAGGTTGAAAATGAAGATGGGAGGCACGGTGAGAAATGAAGAAGTAACCGTACCCCCGTGATATTTATACCCACGACTTCTAGATACATGCGCTGGATCCTACGGTGAGAACTCAGCGATCGCGCCGTTGGATTTCCTCCATGTGTCCTAGGTATTGAGGGGTGAAAATGCTACGAAGGTACCCGAGCAAGATGAAGGTATCTGCGCAAGCTGAGGTGGAGGGAGGAATGATGAACCTCGGAGAACCGAGGGGGATAATGTCGTGGATATAATAACTAGGTATACCACAATAGGGCCTTGATTCTGACAAGACCGGGTATCCCACATATGGTGGTGAGGCTTATGGCCCAACTCGGTGGCCCAGTTGCCGGAAAACAACAAAGGTGGGATCCGGCCCGGAGACAAGGTGCTAGATCCGGCTCATGGTGAAGGTCGTTCGGATTCGTGACGTGCACGACAAGGAATACTTAACGTAGTCTAGGCTTAGTTGTATCCGGTAGGATCTCTACCCTTGTAACCCTAAATCCAGAGCCTTTATAAGACGGATCCTAGGATCCCTTGAGATAACTCAACTCATTGTAATCTCACACAAGTTGCCTCAAAATCCCAGATAACTAGTAGTACGGTCTCGCTACCGTCGTGAGGTTTTCAAAGCTAGGAAGGTCGTGTGTCCCTGTCCCAGTGACTCCTCACCCTATGGCCCCCCTCTCTCTCCCCCTCCGTGAGGATCCTCTCATCAGAGTACCGTCAAATAAGCAACGACATGAACGGTCCCCCTTTTCCCCATTTGCAACTGAACTCTACCTCCACTAACAACTCTGATTGAGGACGGAGCTCAACACCGCTGCCGGAATCAAGGGCAAGGATGGGGGATTCTACGAGAGATCCCAATCCCAACTTGTGCGAGATTCCAACGCCTTTGAGAAAACAGAAGGCTCTAATACCACTTGACAAGACTGAACTATGGATTTCAGTACTGAGGAAGAAGAACATGTGAATTTCTACCACTTCCGATATTGAGTAAGGAGGAATTATGCAGTACCTTACGATGAAGATAAGGCCAGACCATCAAGATAGGAGGCTAGGGTTTAAACCAATTACTGATTGATGCCCAATCCCTAGGGGAGTTCAAGTTATAAAGCAAAACAAAGAAGAAGACAAACTACATAGTGGTTGGGTGTAAAGCGAGCGGGTTCAAACAACGACTTTTTAGCTCGATCACTTTGACGTGAAGTTCTCTGAGCCGTCTGATGGTGAATCCACGGTAATTGTCTCTTAATCAAGTAACACTTGTAACTGAATCTTACACTCGGGTAATGACAATTCCCCCTATTAAGAAACGACTTACCCTCAAGGAGTATACAGCTGGAGACACTCGTAATTGAATCTTACACGGGTACACTGATCCTGAGACGTACTAGTGTGAAAACTCCCATTGCAACTAGTTGCACCTGCACCCCATATTCAGATGTTACACTTCCAAGTTTTCAAAAATATGAAAAGAAATCTGGAACATATATTATGTTATGCATTATGCATTTGCGAAGTTTCATCAAAATATTTGAAAATGTTTGTTCTGCACAAAAAAGACAAATGATATGTGAATAGTTTATGGAACACTATTCATTTTGGTCTTTTTTTTCCACAGGTCACATATGATCATATTTTGGAACAAAAAATTAATGTGCACAAGATACAACATTATAACCCATGTCCACGATTTTATTTCACACTTGTAACTGAATCTTACACCTGGGTCCTGACAACGTACTAGGGGCAGGGAAAGTACATGTGCAGAACCCAAGTGTCCTTGTTGCAAAATTGCCGCCCACTAGTCTCCGCGATGAACTCGGTACGCGGCGCAAGTAGCAGTGTTTCCTTCCTGATATCGGCCACCCATCAATCTCCAATCAGAACTTTCCATATCCTTGAATCCTGGTGGATCCCGTAATCGCTTTCCATATCTCCAGAATCCAGGAGTAGCATATTTCCGATCTAAACTTTCCATAATCCTGGTCGTTCACGTACTCGCTTCCCTGCTCGAACCGCCTTTCCTTGCAGCAGAAGCCGCGCGCGTGCTTCGACTTCGAGTCCTGCTCGGCTCCGACCTCCACCTAGGTTTAACCACCGTCCGTCTATATAAGGCAGCAAGCAGCGCCGGCGTTCACCACCACCCGCACCACATCAACTTTCTCCTCCGGCCTCTCGCGATCGCACGAACACCAAACTCCGTCCCGCGAGAAGCGACCGATCGGAACACCGGAGGCGAAGCAGGGTCGATCGATGATGCCGTCGTCGTCGTCGTTAGCGGGCACGTCTGGCTCCGACTACGCCGCCGTCGCCGCGGCCGCCGCCTCCGCCGCGCCGCAGGTGACCAGGAAGGCGATGTGGAGCTCGGACGAGGACGGCGTGCTGCGGGAGCAGGTGCGCCTGCACGGCCCGCAGAACTGGGACACCATCTGCGTGGCGCTGCCCGGTCGGAACGCCAAGTCGTGCCGCCTCCGCTGGTGCCAGCACCTCGACCCCCGGGTGGACGTCGTCAAGCCCTTCACCCCCGAGGAGGACAAGCTCATCGTCAAGTACCAGGCCGCCTACGGCAACCGCTGGTCCACCATCGCCGAGTTCCTCTCCGGCCGCACCGACAACGCCATCAAGAACCGCTGGAACTCCGTCCTCCGCAAGCACCACGGCCACGCCTCCGCCTCCGCCTCCGCCTCCGCGGCCGACCAGGGGCCTCCGCGCCAGTACTGGGCTCCTTCCGCCTCCCGCCACGTTGCAGGCCCCGAGTTGACGCCGGGCTGCCTCCCGCTGTTTCCTCTGGAGAAGGGCGATGTCAGGATGGACAGAAGAAACCCTCCGCTGCCTCATCACGCGTCCGAGGACGAGGACATGTCTGATGCCGAGACATCTTCGGCCGCGTCTGTGGAGTGCCTGCAGCTGTTCCCTCTGGCGCCCGGGGATGATAGGGCTAACGCGGGCGCGGCGGCGTCGAGTGGCATGTCCTGCGGAGCAGACGACCCGCTCACCCAGCTCAGGCTCGCGCCGGCGGCGAGTTTGGTGTTCGACGTTATGCCGCTGCGGTCGGTACGGATGTAGATTTCGTTCATCGTGGGTAATTTCGCTGGTGGAAGTTAACTCCTAATTGAAGAGCTGTGGATGATCAAGAATGTCAGGCTCTACCGTAACTGAAGAGCTATGAATGTTAGTATCGTTAGAAACTTAGAATTCTGAATGTTCCTCGTAATCGTGTTGCTGATTTGATAGTCAAGAAAGTTCTGGCGTTATTGTAATTTTCTGGCTTCTTGCTAATCTGGACAATCCGGACAATCCTGAATGCTTGGAAGCTATTGTAATCGACTAGCTGTGGATCTTGGATTCTCGGTATCAATTAACTCTTAATTCTCTGTAATCGTCTTGCTTGGTTGTTGGCTTGGTCATCAAAAACTTTCCTAAACTTCTTGTTTATCATTAAATATCATTTCATTCTATGTATTTGCCAAATAAAATGAATTTGCCAAATAGTAGCACTGTTTCCTTCTTGGTGTGTGTGCGCGGGCAGGTAAGCAAGACAACATTGCGTTTATGATCTATCTATCTGTGATGTGGGTATCCATCTATTTTTTGAAGTTGTTGAAGCTGTTTGCAAAGCTTCTAACCACATGAATGCTTGTCCTCAATGCTAACTTGTCAATACTATGAAAATAGCTTCTACCGTTGGTGATCCATGAAACAATATTCTGAATCCAGATAGTGTGGTCATGTATTCTGCATAATAGATATATGTGTCCTAGTTGATTTAAAAAACAATCCCTACCCAGCGTCAATAAATATGTTTGTATTTCGGATCAAACTTCGCTGATTTTTTATGGATTTAAAGGCAAGATTTGCCAGAAAAAATTCAGAAAAAGGTTTGAATTTTAGACCAACTTTCAGTGAACATCAACTTCATTTGAAAATGCTACTACCATTTATCTTGGTAGCTCTCATCATTTGGGGTTAGAATCAGAGAATTCATTCTGTGATTTCAAAAAAAAATCTTTTTTGGCTGCCACATGATCGGTTACATAAGTCAACGAGAAATTATATGGTTTTCATCACATGCCTAACCTTAAATGCTTTCAATACCCTCTCATTTCTATGTATTTTCCAAATAAAATAATAACGTCAATGTCATTTCATTCCAATTTTCCAAATGGAATGAAATGATGGTTACCAAACGAGCTCTGAGCAGCGGAAAACCTTGTTGTTCAGCCGGTGGATCCCATGCAAAAAACTTCCTCAGACGCGTAATTGTTCGACTAGTCGTGTTGTGCTGGCAACCCTATCCAACGTTTAACCTTATATGTTCCTCTCTCTCTCTCCCTCCCTCTCTCCCTCCCTCTCTCCCTCCCTCTCTCTCTCTTCAATCACCGCATGAACACCGTCGTCTCTCTTTAGCGAAAAGGAAACTGCCATGGAGATATCACTCATTCACGTGCAGTCTCTACAACTTGTACATAATCAGTCGTGCTTCCTTTTCTGTTCCGTGTGTCATCGCTGGCCACTTCCCTCCGTGCGCCGTCACCTGCCGCTCCCTTCTATAACGCCTCTTCCTTCGGCCAGGCGTGGACGAAGAATGGCCTACGGTGCTACAAAGGGATGAGGATGATGGTACCACTGGCATCCAAATTGTTACCAATGTTAGTCCATGATGCTAGCTATCTCATATGGGCCGGCGATGCTACAAGTATTGTGCAGCGCCGCTACCAATGGTGGGCGGGGTTGTCCATGATTTTCGTCCGTGATCGCGGGAGGAGGTGGCAAGTGGATCACACTCCTGGGCCCCTGGGGGTTTCTATTTGTTACTTGAGCATTGGCTATCCCTGCAACCCGCAGCATTGCTTGAAAATTGCGGCAGTCTTTCTGCAGATGTCCTGACTGCCTTTTCCCATTGCTATCGAGATAAAAATGCATCTGGCATGGCCCGTTCATCATATCTTCGGAAGTTACAAAAGGTCTTTGAAACCTTGACCCGCTATTTTGCCTGTTATTCCGAGAGTCATCTCTATTGTCGCCTTGCTGTGCATTACTCTTCTGATAATCACCTCTATTGTTTCCTCCATTGTTTCCCCGAAAACCAGCCGATATTTGGCCAGGGGCATCGTAACTCGAAAATTGTCGAGGAAATCGGCGTCTACTTTGAAAATTTCGACTGCGGTCCTCCTCTGGTGACCTGTGTCGTTTATTATGTACTGCATCTTCGCCATCTGCCCATCTGTTTGCTATTTCCATTAATGCTGATATTGTCCTTGGGTTTGTTCTTCCCAAGTCCTTCACAAAATCTCCTCGTTGAACTCCTGCTACGAACGCATCTATCGCTCTCTCATCAGATATATTTTCTGCCGAGTTTTTGATGATGTTCCACATTTGAATGTACTTCCTCATTGATTCATCATGCTTTTGTCGACATGATCTCAACTCCTCTAGTGTCGCAGGCTTTTTGCAGGTTGACCGGAAGTTCTTGACAAACACGTCCTCAAAACTGTCCCAGCTGTCGATGGAACCTGGGGGAAGCTTCTTTATCAACGATCTTGCGGCTCCGCTCAGGTGTATTTGAATTCTCTGCATGGTTGTTTGATACGTCTCCGACGTATCGATAATTTCTTGTGTTCCATGCCACATTATTGATGATATCTACATGTTTTATGCACACTTTATGTCATATTCGTGCATTTTCTGAAACTAACCTATTAACAAGATGCCGAAGTGCCAGTTCCTATTTTCTGCTGTTTTTGGTTTCAGAAATCCTAGTAACGAAATTCTCGGAATTGGACGAAATCAAAGCCCAGGTTCCTATTTTGCCCGGAAGCATCCAGAACACACGAGAACCGCCAGAGAGGGGGCACAGGCCCACCAGACGCCAGGGTGGCGCGGCCTGGGGGTGGCCCGCGCCCCCCTATGGTGTCGCCGCCTCGTCGCCCCTCCGACTCCGCCTCTTCGCCTATTTAAAGGTCCCTGACCTAAAACCTCGATACGAAAAAGCCACGGTACGAGAAACCTTCCAGAGCCGCCGCCATCGCGAAGCCAAGATCTGGGGGACAGGAGTCTCTGTTCCGGCACGCCGCCGGGACGGGGAAGTGCCCCCGGAAGGCTTCTCCATCAACACTATCGCCATCTTCATCAACGCTGCTGTCTCCCATGAGGAGGGAGTAGTTCTCCATCGAGGCTCGGGGCTGTACCGGTAGCTATGTGGTTAATCTCTCTCCTATGTGCTTCAATACAATAATCTCATGAGCTGCCTTACATGATTGAGATGCATATGATGATGCTTGTAATCTAGATGTCATTATGCTAGTCAAGTGGGTTTTACTTATGTGATCTCCGGAGACTCCTTGTCCCACGTGTGTAAAGGTGACAGTGTGTGCACCGTGTGGGTCTCTTAGGCTATATTTCACATAATACTTATTCACCGTTATGAATGGCATAGTGAAGTGCTTATTTATATCTCTTTATGATTGCAATGTGTTTTGTATCACAATTTATCCATGTGCTACTCTAGTGATGTTATTAAAGTAGTTTTATTCCTCCTGCACGGTGTAATGGTGACAGTGTGTGCATCCGTGTTAGTACTTGGCGTAGGCTATGATTATGATCTCTTGTAGATTATGAAGTTAACTATTGCTATGATGGTATTGATGTGATCTATTCCTCCTACATAGTGTGAAGGTGACAGTGTGCATGTTGTGTTAGTACTTGGTTTAGTCGTGTTGATCTTTCATGCACTCTAAGGTTATTTAAATATGAACATTGAATTGTGGAGCTTGATAACCCCGGCATTGAGGGTTCGTGTAATCCTACGCAATGTGTTCATCATCCAACAAGAGAGTGTAGAGTATGCATTTATCTATTCTGTTATGTGATCAAAGTTGAGAGTGTCCACTAGTGAAAGTGTAGTCCCTAGACCTTGTTCCTAAATACTGCTATCGCTGCTTGTTTACTGTTTTACTCTAGCATTACTCGGCTGCATTACTACTGCTCATACTTATTCATACCACCTGTATTTCACTATCTCTTCGCCGAACTAGTGCACCTATTAGGTGTGTTGGGGACACAAGAGACTTCTTGCTTTGTGGTTGCAGGGTTGCATGAGAGGGATATCTTTGACCTCTTCCTCCCCGAGTTCGATAAACCTTGGGTGATCCACTCAAGGGAAAACTGCTATGCTGTTCTACAAACCTCTCGCTCTTGGAGGCCCAACACTGTCTACAAGAATAGAAGCTCCCGTAGACATCAAGCTATTTTCTGGCGCCGTTGCCGGGGAGGAAAGGTAAATGGTACTCACACTCCGGATCTCGGCTACTAAGCTATTTTCGCCGTTGTAAGTACTCGAAGCTATTTCCTTTAGATCCTGCAATTGCATCTTTTTGTTTCTTGTTTACACTAGTTTGGCATAATGGACAAGAATGAGCTTCTTATTCTATTTCCTGATTTAAAACATGGATTGTTTGATGTGAAAATTTAAAAACCTATGAAACCTTATTTGCATGCTGGTAGCAATATTAGTATGAACGCTTTGAACACCATTGTTGATAATGATATAGAAAGTTCTAAGCTTGGGGAAGCTGGTTTTCATGATCTTTTTAGTCCCCAAAGCATTGAGGAGAAACTTTTCTTTGATGATACTTTGCCTCCTATTTATGATGATTATAATGATAGTGGTCTTTTGGTGCCACCTACTATGGAGAGTAAATTTTGTTGTGATTATACTATGCCTCCTACACTTGATGAGAATAATAATGATAGCTACTTTGTTGAATTTGCTCCCACTACAACTAATAAAATTGAGTATGCTTATGTGGAGAGTAATTATTTTATGCATGAGACTCATGATAAGAATGCTTTATGTGATATTTATATTGTTGAGTTTGGTCATGATGCTACTGAAAGTTATTATGAGAGAGGAAAATATGTTTGTAGAAATTTTCATGTTACTAAAATGCCTCTCTATGTGCTGAAATTTTTGAAGCTACACTTGTTTTATCTTCCTATGCTTGTTACTTTGCTCTTCATGAACTTGTTTATTTACAAGATTCCTATGCATAGGAAGCATGTTAGACTTAAATGTGTTTTGAATTTGCCTCTTGATGCTCTCTTTTGCTTCAAATACTATTTCTGGCGAGTGCATCATTAAAACTGCTGAGCCCATCTTAATGGCTAAAAAGAAAGAACTTCTTGGGAGATAACCCATGTGTTATTTTGCTACAGTACTTTGTTTTATATTTGTGTCTTGGAAGTTGTTTACTACTATAGCAACCTCTCCTTATCTTAGTTTTGTGTTTTGTTGTGCCAAGTAAAGTCTTTGATAGTAAAGTGAATACTAGATTTGGATTACTGCGCAGAAACAGATTTCTTTGTTGTCACGAATCTGGGCCTAATTCTCTGTAGGTAACTCAGAAAATTATGCCAATTTACGTGAGTGATCCTCAGATATGTACGCAACTTTCATTCAATATGGGAATTTTCATTTGAGCAAGTCTGGTGCCTTAATAAAATCCATCTTTACGGACTGTTCTGTTTTGACAGATTCTGCATTTTATTTCGCATTGCCTCTTTTGCTATGTTGGATGAATTTCTTTGATCCATTAATGTCCAAGTAGCTTTATGCAATGTCCAGAAGTGTTAAGAATGATTGTGTCACCTCTGAACATGTTAATTTTTATTGTGCACTAACCCTCTAATGAGTTGTTTCGAGTTTGGTGTGGAGGAAGTTTTCAAGGATCAAGAGAGGAGTATGATACAATATGATCAAGGAGAGTGAAAGCTCTAAGCTTGGGGATGCCCCGGTGGTTCACCCCTGCATATTCTAAGAAGACTCAAGCGTCTAAGCTTGGGGATGCCCAAGGCATCCCCTTCTTCATCGACAACATTATCGGGTTCCTCCCCGAAACTATATTTTTATTCCGTCACATCTTATGCACTTTGCTTGGAGCGTCGGTTTGTTTTTGTTTTTTTGTTTTCTTTGAATAAAATGGATCCTAGCATTCACTGTATGGGAGAGAGACACGCTCCGCTGTAGCATATGGACAAGTATGTCCTTGGGCTTTACTCATAGTATTCATGGCGAAGTTTCTTCTTCGTTAAATTGTTATATGGTTGGAATTGGAAAATGCTACATGTAGTAAATCTAAAATGTCTTGGATAATTTGATACTTGGCAATTGTTGTGCTCATGTTTAAGCTCTTGCATCATATACTTTGCACCCATTAATGAAGAAACACTTAGAGCTTGCTAATTTGGTTTGCATATTTGGTTTCTCTAAAGTCTAGATAATTTCTAGTATTGAGTTTTGAACAACAAGGAAGATGGTGTAGAGTCTTATAATGTTTATAATATGTCTTTTATGTGAGTTTTGCTGCACCGTTCATCCTTGTGTTTGTTTCAAATAACCTTGCTAGCCTAAACCTTGTATCGAGAGGGAATACTTCTCATGCATCCAAAATCCTTGAGCCAACCACTATGCCGTTTGTGTCCACCATATCTACCTACTACATGGTATTTCTCCGCCATTCCAAAGTAAATTGCTTGAGTGCTACCTTTAAAATTCCATCATTCACCTTTGCAATATATAGCTCATGGGATAAATAGCTTAAAAACTATTGTGGTATTGAATATGTACTTATGCACTTTATCTCTTATTAAGTTGCTTGTTGTGCGATAACCATGTTTCGGGGACGCCATCAACTATTCTTTGTTGAATATCATGTGAGTTGCTATGCATGTCCGTCTTGTCTGAAGTAAGAGAGATCTACTACCTTAATGGTTGGAGCATGCATATTGTTAGAGAAGAATATTGGGCCGCTAACTAAAGCCATGAATCATGGTGGAAGTTTCAGTTTTGGACATATATCCTCAATCTCATATGAGAATAATAATTGTTGCCACATGCTTATGCATTAAAGAGGAGTCCATTATTTGTTGTCCATGTTGTCCCGGTATGGATGTCTAAGTTGAGAATAATCAAAAGCGAGAAATCCAAAATGCGAGCTTTCTCCTTAGACCTTTGTACAGAGCGGCATGGAGGTACCCCATTGTGACACTTGGTTAAAACATGTGTATTGCGATGATCCGGTAGTCCAAGCTAATTAGGACAAGGTGCGGGCACTATTAGTATACTATGCATGAGGCTTGCAACTTGTAGGATATAATTTACATAACTCATATGCTTTATTACTACCGTTGACAAAATTGTTTCATGTTTTCAAAATAAAAGCTCTAGCACAAATATAGCAATCGATGCTTTCCTCTTTGAAGGACCATTCTTTTTTACTTTTATGTTGAGTCAGTTCACCTATTTCTCTTCACCTCAAGAAGCAAACACTTGTGTGAACTGTGCATTGATTCATACATACTTGCATATTGCATTTGTTATATTACTCTATGTTGAAAATTATCCATGAGATACACATGTTACAAGTTGAAAGCAACCGCTGAAACTTAATCTTCCTTTGTGTTGCTTCAATACCTTTACTTTGATTTATTGCTTTATGAGTTAACTCTTATGCAAGACTTATTGATGCTTGTCTTGAAAGTACTATTCATGAAAAGTCTTTGCTTTATGATTCATTTGTTTACTCATGTCATTACCATTGTTTTTGTCGCTGCATTCATTACATATGTTTACAATATGATCAAGTTTATGATGGCATGTCACTCCAGAAATTATCTTTGTTTATCGTTTACCTGCTCGGGACGAGCAGGAACTAAGCTTGGGGATGCTGATACGTCTCCGACGTATCGATAATTTCTTGTGTTCCATGCCATATTATTGATGATATCTACATGTTTTATGCACACTTTATGTCATATTCGTGCATTTTCTGAAACTAACCTATTAACAAGATGCCGAAGTGCCGCTTCTCGTTTTCTCGCTGTTTTTGGTTTCAGAAATCCTAGTAACAAAATATTCTCGGAATTGGACGAAATCAACGCCTAGGTTCCTATTTTGCCCGGAAGCATCCAGAACACACGAGAACCGCCAGAGAGGGGGCACAGGCCCACCAGACGCCAGGGTGGCGCGGCCTGGGGGTGGCCCGCGCCCCCCTATGGTGTCGCTGCCTCGTCGCCCCTCCGACTCCTCCTCTTCGCCTATTTAAAGGTCCCTGACCTAAAACCCCGATACGAAAAAGCCACGGTACGAGAAACCTTCCAGAGCCGCCGCCATCGTGAAGCCAAGATCTGGGGGACAGGAGTCTCTGTTCCGGCACGCCGCCGGGACGGGGAAGTGCCCCCGAAGGCTTCTCCATCAACACCACCGCCATCTTCATCAACGCTGCTGTCTCCCATGAGGAGGGAGTAGTTCTCCATCGAGGCTCGGGGCTGTACCGGTAGCTATGTGGTTAATCTCTCTCCTATGTGCTTCAATACAATAATCTCATGAACTGCCTTACATGATTGAGATTCATATGATGATGCTTGTAATCTAGATGTCATTATGCTAGTCAAGTGGGTTTTACTTATGTGATCTCCGGAGACTCCTTGTCCCACGTGTGTAAAGGTGACAAGTGTGTGCACCGTGTGGGTCTCTTAGGCTATATTTCACATAATACTTATTCACCGTTATGAATGGCATAGTGAAGTGCTTATTTATATCTCTTTATGATTGCAATGTGTTTTGTATCACAATTTATCCATGTGCTACTCTAGTGATGTTATTAAAGTAGTTTTATTCCTCCCGCACGGTGTAATGGTGACAAGTGTGTGCATCCGTGTTAGTACTTGGCGTAGGCTATGATTATGATCTCTTGTAGATTATGAAGTTAACTATTGCTATGATGGTATTGATGTGATCTATTCCTCCTACATAGTGTGAAGGTGACAGTGTGCATGCTGTGTTAGTACTTGGTTTAGTCGTGTTGATCTTTCATGCACTCTAAGGTTATTTAAATATGAACATTGAATTGTGGAGCTTGTTAACTCCGGCATTGAGGGTTCGTGTAATCCTACGCAATGTGTTCATCATCCAACAAGAGAGTGTAGAGTATGCATTTATCTATTCTGTTATGTGATCAAAGTTGAGAGTGTCCACTAGTGAAAGTGTAATCCCTAGGCCTTGTTCCTAAATATCGCTATCGCTGCTTGTTTACTGTTTTACTGCGTTACTACTGCTGCGTTACTACTGCTCATACTTATTCATACCACCTGTATTTCACTATCTCTTCGCCGAACTAGTGCACCTATTAGGTGTGTTGGGGACACAAGAGACTTGTTGCTTTGTGGTTGCAGGGTTGCATGAGAGGGATATCTTTGACCTCTTCCTCCCTGAGTTCGATAAACCTTGGGTGATCCACTTAAGGGAAAACTGCTGCTGTTCTACAAACCTCTGCTCTTGGAGGCCCAACACTGTCTACAAGAATAGAAGCTCCCGTAGACATCACTGTTGCTCTGGTTCCACCTATAAATTTTACCGTCTCGAGGTAGTCGACTAGCCAATCCTCGGGATCTTGCAGGCCATCAAATTTCTTGAAACTATCGGGTAGCTTCAATCCTGATGGGACTCGAGTTTTTCGGACCCGTCGCATGAAACACGGGAGTCCACACATATCCTCTTCAGCAAGTTCTGGTGAATGCCGATGTTCTCTTCTATCTTGTCGCTCTCTATCTATCTTGGCCTGAGTCGCCGTATCTCTGACTCCACTTTCTCTTGGTGGATCTTGCACTGCTGCAGTAGGTCTCGGGCTATTTTGTCTTGCAGTTCCTTCGGGAGGTGTGGCTGCGAACGCTGCTCCCATGGCTCCACATCCTGCCATGGCCATGTTGTACAACGCTTCTCTTGGATCCCCGGGAGGTGGCCTGGACGCTAGGATGAAAGCTTGCGTTGCCATGTATCCCGCTTCCGGTGTTTTCGGGATGATATTCCCCCTCGTGTCGATTGACATAAAAGACATATCGAGGTTTTGAATTAAAGTCTCTCTTTCAGCCTCAGGTATATTTTGCAGCCGAGATCTTGCTCTCCTTCGAGCTTCTCTGTGGCTATTTCCCGGAGTTCCTGATTGTCGACTTAACTCCGCTCTTCGCCTGCTTGATGCGGAAGCTGCCTCCTTTCTTCTATTCAGAGCAGCTGTCTGTTTTTCCAATTCTCTTCCAGCTCGAGCAAGCCTATATTGGTAGGCCTGCAATTCTTCGATCGTAGCAGCTTGTCGCCATTGGTTCCGAACCATCCATAGCTCTTGCGGCTCTATCCCATGCTGCTTGTGGGAGTTGAACCCTAATACGTGGTGTAGGCCCGACATATTTATTGCCCAAACCTCGCCTTAGGTCAGAGGGATCGACATATGAATTTCCCAATTCGTCGAAAGCCTCTGATGTCTCCTCCTGATCGCGACTTGCTTCTCCAATGGCGTAAGTCTGATGATATTTTGGATTCTAAACCTTGCTAGGTTTGGTGACACCACCATAGAGATTGGTGAAGACCTTTCCAATAGTGATGGATTTGTCGATGAAGTTGAAGCTGCCGGTGTCACTCGAGTCATCGCTTATATAGGAGTCCACGGATGACTCGAGGGACATGTCGCTGAAGATCTTGGCGAGTTTTTCGTTTGCCTTGGTGCTGATGAAGCGTGGCGAAGAAATCTCCTCGTCGCCTGACTCGATGGATGATGCTGAGCTTGAAAAAACAGGATCAACCGCCGATAATCCCGACGAGATCGGAACTTCGAGACGATATGCCCCTTCTTTCTCGACGCGGAAGTGAAACTTTCCGAACGTCATCTCCATGGGCTCCTCCAGATACGCATATGCATCCAAACGGGAGGGCGGGTGAGGAACAAAATCAACAAGACCAGTTTCGATCTGTTTACCTCTTTCCATGATGTTGCTTGCACTACAAAGGAAAATATATTTTTTGACAAATCACTTTCGTCATGTATAAGCCAAAATTCGTCAACGATTACATTGGGGTGACGAATTTTGATCGTCAAGGGGTTCGTCACAGAAGCTCCGTCATAAAATATCGGGCGTGACGGTATGCTCATTTTCGTCAACGTCAAACGTTTGATTGTGACGACTTAGAAATCCGTCAACGTTTAGTGTTAATCATTGACAGACAGATTTGTCACTAAAAATTGGGAATTTCGTCAATATCAAAATGCTAGGAAGAATCCGATTGGTCCAAAAATCTGGCATGGCCTTACATGTGGGTCCCATCATGCCGATGTGGCTGCCGACAACGTGGGTCCGACATCACTTAAGTGGATGCTGGCATGTGGGTCCAAATGGTAGTGATGTGGCATTATGTCATGTTGGAGACCCACACGGTGCGAGATTGCATTTTATTCATGACGTTATTTTGGTATTTTTGGATTTGTTTTCAACCAATTAGATGTTTTGACGCAATGAAAATATAGAAATATATGAAGTCAAATATGCAACATATAACCGACAGATATTCACAAAAAAAAATTACAAACACATAGAGTTACAGCCTGAGACTACATCAGGTCCCCAAAACTTATGAACGCTTGACATCATACTAGTATTTCAAGCATCTAAGCATCTAACAACAAAATATCAGCTTGCTTGCATGCAGCCATGATCCTCTCAACAAATTCCTCTTGACAGAGAACCTTACATTCAGCTAGTACCCGCACACGTATTCATTACCAGATTAGATAATGCACAAGAATAAACAGATTATATCTCTCTTCTTTTATTTCCGTAAAGAAAGAAAATAATGAGTCTTGCTCGGCATTTGCTATGTTGACAAGAATAAACCGAACATATGTGGCGGAGATACCGCAATTTAGTACCTGGTGAGATTTTGAAACAAATACCCATAGTCTTCTCCAATGTGCAGCCAATCCGGCGAAATCTTATAAACTCACCCCAATCATGATGGGCTATTCTGCAACTAAAAAATTATCGTCATTAGACTGTCACACAATTGTATTAGACCGGAGGAAATAGAAGTGTACTGTAATTAAAGGGGCTACAAAACACAAGTGGGTCGGTGGCACTTACTTTTACTTCCATGACGGACCAAGCATAGACAAAGGAAAGGGAAGTGTGAGTGTTTCCAAGTCTGCCTTTCAAACCGTTGTCGAGCTATGACAATTGGATTCGGAAGGACCTGATCAACATATGCAGAGGATCAGTTCTTTTTGCTTTTTTCATAAAATCACAGCACAACAGATGGATTGATACAAAAATGAAAAAACAAAAGAAATAGATGTTTGTTGGTAACCTCACTTACAAATAAGCACAACCATGTAGTTTTGGGGTTTCGCAATAGTAAACCTGAAAAAAAAATACGTGTAACATGAGTTCCACATAGATCTCATCTTAAGACTGTAACTCATCCAACATGAGTTGCACAAACCTGTACGTGCTACTGCATTTCAGCATGTCTGGATCAACTGAGTCATAACAATAGTACATGATTAAGGGTAACAGCTAATAGTACTTACATTTTGCAATCTTCGCTAACCAGCGGATGAGTTAACTACCAAGACGCGCTTGCGGATGGCCCAAGGACCTGAAAAAAGAGGTTAAGGACGTGAGGCTGCTGCTGCCACAACTGAGTATCTCCTGATGACATAACTAAGCTCACCGTCCATGGCAGCGACCGAATCAATGGGAAATTTGTGAACACAAACCGGAGTGGGAGGAAGACAGCACGTACCAGGTCGACGGTGGTCGGGGCAGAGGAAGCCGCCGTGCTTGTGGCTGGGAACAGCGAGTTTGGGCGGCCTGCAGGATTGAGGGGACGCGGAAGGAGGCCACCCTGTGCGGCTTCCGTCCGACATGATCGCCGACGAGGCCGGCACTGGCTGCCCCTCGAGCTCCACATGCCTAAAAAAGTAGATCAAACGGTGAGGAATTTTCTCCTTTAAAAACCTCAAATATTTGTTGTACAGAAAGAATAAAGCAGGTCTAAATGAAGCTTTACAGCTCACCAAGTATTTAGAAGTAACAGGAAAATACCAAGTATTTAAATAAATCAGTGTGAGCCAATCATAACTACCATGGAATATAACATATGTTAACATTTTTAGTAATCTTTCGGCCTTGAACATATGTTAGCCTTTTTAGTATTCTTTCGGCCACCTTTCTCATCATCAAGAAGCTCAGGAGAGATCTCTTCAAGGACAAGAACGGCTCTATTTACTCGCGGAAGTCAACTCACCAACTAGTGGGGAGGCAGTGATAAGCAGGGATGGCGATTTTTGCGCCACAGCAATGAACTCTTGAGTCGCCGGGAACAAGAATCCTAATAACCAAACAATTAGATAATGTAAATTAGGCTCTACTTATTTTACGAAATTCGGGCCAAACAACGATATCTTGTAATCAACGACCAGCAATAGACTGCTCGCTGCTAGTATATTAGGAAGATGAGAAACTACCTAAGCATGTGAATGTAGCAGTTTATAAATTACTGCCAATCTTGGGCGAACATGGTGCCTACTTCTGATTACACAAGTTCTCTCCTAAAATGAAATACACACAATTTTGTGCTGGATCTATTACATTTCATTTGATTTTTCCTATCAAATCATCTAAACTTGGAAATGGCACCAAATCTGCAATAAATTAGGTTTATGCATTGCGAGTGCACAACATTGTGAAGCAAAAGATGCAGAAACCGTTAAACAACAGTCAACTAAGTGTATGAAAGTACTATAAACAAAAGATTGCATTAGCCTATTGATGCACTATATATTAATACTAATCAGGACCAAATAAAGATACCTGAAAATAGTGACAACCAGGGAGGGGGTGTCGTTGTCTCATCCCTGGGAGTGAGTCGCTGGGAGCAAGAAACCTAATACCAAACAAATTGGAGATTATAAATCTAGGCTCCACATATTGAAGAAATCAGAGGCCTCCACTCTGTGACACACAGAGAGCAGCAGCTATTGTAGCGCATGCACTAAAAGGAGGGAAAGAGGAGAGCGAGAAAACTGACCTCACTGGGTTTGGCGTAGATGAAAATCACCACGAGCTGCAGCTGGATGTGAGCAGCGATAGCGGCAACTTCCGAACGGCAGGGCTCTCAGTTCGCTACCGGATGCGAGCGCTGGCGCCAGCCGGCGAGGTCGAGCGCATGGTGGCGCCAGGAAGGCGTTGCAGCGCGGGCGAGCCGAGCGAGTCGGGGCAGGTCGTGCTCGCCGGACCGGTAGCGCCGCCGCCGACCGAAGTCGGGCGGGGGAGAGAGCTCGAGCGCTTGGGGGCCGGCAGGACGGTGTTGCGGCGGCGCCCAATTCGAGCGGCGCAGGCGTGGTCGAGAGGCGGCCGGGAGAGCTCGGAGCGGCGGGTGCCTGGTGGATTTGGGGATTTAGGGTTCAGTTTTGGCGGCGGTGGAGACTTATTATTACTGGTCTGGGAGGAAAATGAAAACTGAGCGCCAGTTGGGCCAAATGTTGGCGCTAACATTTTTCGTGCCACGCCCTCGGCTTGATCTGGATCGTGGCGGCGTGGTCTGCATCGCGCAAGGAGAGAGAGGAGGATGGAGGTGGAAGGATCGTGGGTGTGGTTGGCTTTAGGGTTTAGGTGCGGCGATGCGTCTATGTGTACGGACGGATAGGACGCAGTACTGTTAGGCGGACGTTCAGATGGCGTATTTGGGGGGCAATCCGTGGGAGGCAAATCATTGCGTTCTGATTGGCCCAACACAATGACGCTGGATCAAGGATTTAACAAATAATTTGAAAATTCAGTTTGGCAAAATTGTTTTCCATGCCAAGACACACATATGTGTCAAATATGAGCACTTTATTACAAACTATGACACGGGCATGACCATACGTTAATCATTTGGTTTGAAACCTATAGATGATTATAGGTGATAGTCATTTTTGTGAATGATATTTTTGAAACATTGTCAAAATTTAAGTTTATCATTTATACTAGCAACTAGTACACATAAAAGGATCACATGCCAAGGGATTTCTTTTTTGAGTTAGTTTTCACTTTATTTGATTTTTTTAAAACATGGTCAAAATGGTTACAATGGCTATTCATTGAAAAGGGACGATTTTTTTCAAAACTATCAATGGTTCTGTGATATAATCAATACTTATGTACCTTAAAGTGATTTTTGGAAAAAATTTAAAGCAAACCATCACACACTTGTAGTTCAAATTTGAATTACTTTCATAAAATCGACATAAAGTCATTTATATAGGCGAAATTAGATAGAAAGAGAGAAAAATCCTAGGAACGATCCTTAAAATATGGACTACTTTGCTTGAAAATTGTACTGGTGCCATTTTGCACCATTTTTTGTACTTGCTTCACAAAAGAGTCATTTTTGGCACTTAGAAAATGAAAAAAAATAATGAAATTTCTATAAATAATATGAAAATTCACTTTGGCAACATTGTTTCTCATGTCAAGATACACCTATGTGCCAAATATGGGCACTTTATCACAAACTATGCCACAAGAATGGCCATACCTTGGTCATTTGGATTAAAACTTGTAGATGTTTATACATGATATTCCTTCTTGTGAATAATATTTTTGAAAGGTTTGTCAAAACTGATGTTTATCATTTATCCTAGCTTCTACTACACATAAAGGGACCCCATGCCAAAGGATTTATTTTTTTGAGTTTGTTTTCACATTTTTTTTTTGAAAGCATGGTCAAAATGGTTAGGATAACTATTCATTGAAAAGGGTCGATTTTTACAAAACTATCAATGGTTCTGTGATATAATCACTACTTGCGTATCTTAAAATTATTTTTTCAAAAAATTAAGAGAAACCATCACACGCTTGTAGTTCAAATTTAAATTAATTTTGAAAAATTGACATAAAGTCATTTAAATAAGCGAAATTAGGTAGAAAGAGATAAAAATCCTAATAATTCGGGATGATCCTTCAAATATGGACTAATTTCCCTGAAAATTGTACTGGTGCCATTTTGCGCCATGTTTTTCGTACTTGCTTCACAAAAAAGTCATTTTTGGCACTTAGAAAATGCAAAAAATGAATTTTCTATAAATAATATAAAAATTCACTTTGGCAACATTGTTTATCATGTCAAGATACACCTATGTGTCAAATATGGGAACTTTATCGTAAACTATGCCAAAAAAATGGGATTTATCTATTGTTTTTTATTTATTGCCATGCTGCATAGATATTACTTATATGTCCCGCTTTTTATTGAATCATGAAGTGTGCAGTGGTCTAGCGGTTAACTGTAATGCTTTCTTTGCCGAGGTCCTGGGTTCGAGTAAACGCTATATATTTGGCAGGCTGAGATCAAGTGGGAAATATTTTTATTGAGCCTAATACGGAAATAAATCTTGGGTTCGAGTCCCCAATTCTCTAACTTTTATTCCATTTTCTAGTAATTGCCTCGCTGCATACAAACTAGAAAATTATTCCGTATCCAACTAAATCAAATTGTGTCAATTGGTGCACTCGGTTTCTTAACACCCTTACTTGGTGGAGGTCTTGTGTTCGATTCCTCCTTGCTGCACTTGATTTTTAATATGAAAAATGAATGCTATCTATATGGCAGGCTGATCCTACATGTAATTGTGGGTTTCTAATATTTTTATTGAGCCTAGTTACGGAAATAAATAATCAGTTCAGAAACATCTCAGCGGTAACAGTCCAGGGTCATTCAATCCAAACACATGGGTTCGATTCTTTGTAACCACGATTTTTATTGAATTAATTCTGTTCCTGTCAAGTGGGTCACGCATGATATTGAAAACTTATAAAAATTAATATTTTCTGGACTAGTGGGTCCCACAAGAAATAATTAAATAAAATTATAATAAATATTTATAACCTGACATGTGGATCCGTATTATATTCAATGACGGTTTACATACACCACGATCTTCATTTCGTCACCTATTAACAGAGACGATGGCAGCCCTTCTGGGTTTGGTAATGGGTGACGATTTTTCGTTGACGAAAAAGCAAACCGTCAAGCATTAACTTAAGTGCTTGACGCCGATGAATTCGTCACCTATTAAGACATATCCATGACGGTATGCAACTTCGTCACCGTGCTTTTCGTCAACAAATATCACATCTCTTGTAG